>NW_028259162.1:16060606-16363636 GCF_977971745.1 Zootermopsis nevadensis
TGCACTTTCTTCAAGGTAATTCACGATCATTGTTGTCCGTTCGTGCAAAAGTCGGTCACATTTGCGTCTGTTGGTGTCAAAGCCGTTGCTGTTCGGATTCCCGTCCCTGCCCACGACCGACACCGAGTCCGGGAGAAATGCTGGACTCTGGAAAATTTGCAGCTGTGCCTCTGATTGCAGGGGTCACTTCTCTCGAAGTCTTGTTGGCTCGCTACAGTAAGTTTAGAGACTTTCTTACGTTTGTCTTACTCTTAACGAATGTTTCTACTAACAATGGTAGCCAGCACGCTGTACGCGAAGGTGAAATTCTCTCTGTAATTAATTAAGCACAAAGACATTGCGGCGTATGGAAAGCGGAGGTATACCTTCGCATATTATTAATCCCGGCATTAGACGAATGTCAGTAGCAAAAGATACACGTTCCATCCGCTTTACCACCTGGAAAGCGTCTCGGGTACCCAGTGGATTGAACGGTGGGTTGACTTCAGAACCAATCTGCGCGCGGTGGCAAGGAGAGTCACCTAGTTTGTACACCGAAAATGTACTCAGTGTGACGAGGACTAGAGGACGAGTGAAAAGAAGCTAGTTCCTGGAACCATCACAAATTTACTAATTCCAAGCTTAAGCTTGATATATATATATATATATATATATATATATATATATATATATATATATATATATATATATATTAAATTAACTGATGTCCAGACGCCTTTCATTTAATAAAGTACGAGTCAGAAACCTCCGGACTCCGTCTTCTCGTCAAGTACGAGATTCTCACTCAGCCTCAGAAACGAGAGACTGACTCCTCGTCTGTGCGGACGAGAGGCCAAAACGTCTGACGTGTATTACACTCAACAACAATGTCAAAAAGTCTACACTATTATTGCGCCAAACAATGTGAAAAAAGCCGAGTCCTCTTGTGGCGAAATGAGGAATTAGTTTGGTTAGTTTCATGGCAGTCACATGTGTTAGACAGGAGCCCATATTAATTTTAAGATCTGTACAAATTAAATTCAAAAACAAAATCAAAAATACGCAAGTCCTTTGTTTTCTTGTACCTATAGAAATGTATTTTAGCCTTGAATAATGATTTGATTCTGTGCAATCACATTATGCTTAGTTACTTTTTGGTCGCCATATTGTCATCTTTGCATTATTAATCGCATGTCACAGAAACATTGTATGGTAATGTTAGGAATGAAGTACGGACATTGGGAGAATGATTTGCTTGTACTGTGACCTTGCATATTCGATGTGTAACGTTTGTTTACACTGAGCATTTGTAATAGCGGTTTAATTTTTAATTCACAACTTAATTAATGAAATGTGAGTATGGACGTAGACACAGCAGCACTTTAATCACCTCGGTGTCAAAGCAATGTCAAGGTTATGAGGCCTCCAACATACGCAAAAGAAGCTTAAAAAAATAAACCTGAATGTAGTGTGCGGATGTGTTATGTCCTAATGATAACAGTGAATGTATACGGTTTTCTGTAGATTCACATATCAGAGACTAAATAGAATATGTTTACTACAACATTATCAAATACAGGAAACCAAATGCCAGTAAAATTCTGTGTATGTCCTAAAAGAGATTAAAGAGTAGCTCAGTCACTGCAGGGCAGTGGCTACACTATAGACTGGACAACCATGGTTCAATTCTTGGCAGCTGGAATACACATTTCCCTCCTCGCCACTGCGGCCAGACCAGTAATGTATCCCACCCAGCCTCTCATCCATTGCCCACGCTCTGGATCTACTGCCATCAGTCTTCATGGCGTGATGCTTATTAAGCACCAGAGACAACTTTACCTCTCATAGGATTTGTCACAGTGAGCGTGGTCACTTTACAGAAAACTGCCCTGTGTTCCATACGATAAATTTGCAAGAAACTGTTGTATTTCCCCTTAGTTAATGTGATTCTACGGCTCGTGAACGAGAAACCTGGCATGCTCCTACCCTGGCGTGATTATTCGTCAAGTCAAATAAGAGAATACAGGAAGGTCAGGACACAGGGAAAATTGTCCTGAGTTCGATTGTCGGCAAGGGCGCTTCCTTTAACCGCAAAATTAAGCGAGATAGAACAACGGCGCGAGGATCAAAGTGTTTTGCTTCGAAGATTACAGAAGCAAAAGCCTCGACACTAAATTGGAGTCCCTGACGAGGATTGTTTCTGTCGACAGGAACGTAACCGCGATAAAATATCGACGCCAAAGCAAAATGCTTTCATTTCGCCGAGCAAATTACAGGATCTAAGGTCACAGACCCGACACATATCCTGGGTTCGAGTCCCTCTTAAGATGTTGAAATAAACATCTTTTAACTTGTTCAGTGCCGAAATGTTTCCTGGACTACAAAAAGATCAACACATTTGCCCAGTATAAAACTTCTCTAGAATACTTCATTTGAGATAAAAGGACTACGATGGACAGACTTTTAGGAATTGTATATACAAATCAGACATACCCTGTGCGCTTAAGAGGACGAGCGTGTCTGTTACATATTATTGACTAAAACCGTAAAGTAGGAAAATGAATGTATGATCTTGAGCCTTCACGTCGACTACGTACAATAAAATCTTCTCGGGCTATCAGCCGTGTCAAGTGTTTAAAACATGAGGAGACCAACGTTTCGAGGTCCATCTCTGTCCTCGTCTTCAGGGTACTGAAGTGGTTGGGGCTCTCCGCCGTAACTTATATATACTTGCTCCAGCCCCGTGTGACTGGTGGATGACCACCACTTCAGTACCCTGAGGACGAGGACAGAGATGGACCTCGAAACCCTCCTGGCAGCTTCCCTCAGGTCGGTTTGTAATTCATCTATCTTATTTATTCCTAAAAACAGTTCTGCCGTCTCGAAAACGACAGATCTGCCTTGGCTCAACACTAACTTCATTTGTAGTTTCCAGAAGCACAACCGATCAGGTTACCTTCTTCCGACTGCTAAACTCTTACTGGTGGACCTTGTTCCGGGAGACCCATTCACTGGGGCCATTTCTGTTGCCCGTGCAAGCCGTCACTTAACGTGTGAATGTTGTTTGTTATCCTAGGCCTGAACACGACAGAACTGCATTTATTTCCAATTCACAAATTTAGGCCATCAGTTTCTGGAACAACGGCAGCTAATGTGGCTGCGCCTACAGAGGACAGCCCTGAAGGTTGGTGCTTGTTATTTGCCTGTTTCAATTTCCATTCTTGTTCTTCGATAAGCTTCTGGGCATCCTTAACTTTATGGATTGCCAATAATAATTCGTCGTTGTGGGCGAGTATGTTCTTGAGGAGCACTTCTAATGGAACTCGTCTAAAGTAATTTTGTTTCTACGCTTTTCACAGCAGTCGAAGGGTAAGTGTAGCGGTGGAATGATGTCCCACTGCGTGCGATTTACACAGTGAGATGTAATTGATCTCATCATCATCATCATTTTATCGCTGTAACCAGTGCAATCAATCAGGAATGTTAATATTCCGCTACCCTTGGTCAGGACACAATACAGTCATCAGGTTCAACGAGGGTGCAGCGTAAATCCAAGAATTTTCTTTGAGGGGTGTCCATAGTGTTTCCTTTAATTCTGCGATCCTTTGAGTGCTGGTTTTGACGACCAACCGGATTGCTTGTAGCATTGACATTTCACATTCATTGGCCGAAAGGCTCACTGTAACCGCTCATCAATCCCTGTACTGGTGTATGCTACAGTGTAAGAAACCCAACTTTTCTTTGCAAGGTCATAAGGATTTGTATTCGTCACTTATTGTCCTGCTTTCCTTTGTTAGTTTATGATTTCTTTGTATTCCTTTATATTCTGGAATATTGTAAGCTTGCGATCCGA
The DNA here is from genome assembly GCF_977971745.1 of Zootermopsis nevadensis. Taxonomy (NCBI): domain Eukaryota; kingdom Metazoa; phylum Arthropoda; class Insecta; order Blattodea; family Termopsidae; genus Zootermopsis; species Zootermopsis nevadensis. Next base: position 16,064,439 of record NW_028259162.1, read on the forward strand.
ATTGGACAGCCGATTCTGAGTGAAGTACATGGGAACGCAGAGGATTTTTACAAGATTACATTGCATTAAAAGTTACAGTATTAAGAAAGGAGGTGATTGAGAAGTCAGTGTGTGTGAAGGGGGACCGAGCTGTGAGCTGCGGAGAGTGGTACGACTGTGCGGAGGTAGCGGTGCATTTGAGAGAATTGTGAAATTTAACGAAGTGTAAAATATGAAGAATTGGACTGCGTGACGTGGGATCAGCATATTTAGATCAACGATCACGTAGGTCCTAAATAAATGGTGTGTTCCATCCAAAATCCCACTCAAACCATGAATGTTTTTCTGTGTTGTGCTGTCCTGTGTACAGGCAGAGGCCTTGCGACGGGCCGATCCCTCGTCCAAGGAGTCCTACGAAATGTCTATAGATCAAGCCAACGAAAAGTTGGGACCCGCAGTGCTCAGCCACTTGAAGAACGGGTCGTTCCCAGTATCCCAGTTATACAAAAGAAGGAGGCGTGATTAGATAGTATTTGGTCCGCCTTACTTGATCCAAATTTGATTGATTTCTTTAATTTTGGCATTGTTTAATGTATTAAATTTGAAGAGAGAGGCGACACTCAGTCGTTTCTTCCAGACTTTCCGTCTAGCGGCGACGTGACTAAAGCCTTGTATCGACTGCGCGCGGCTGCCTCGCGCACCTGTTCGTGCGCGGCAAACTCGTTCGTTCGCTCATTGTGCTCGTGGTTACCAGCATCGAGCGCGGCAGCCGTGTTCGGCTGTGATCGACGCTGTTCGTCAGTTCTCGCAAGATCACCATGAATACAGCACAGTGAAATCCCTTTGCCGCGGGACAAAGAACCGCTCAGATTTGGCTCGACCCGCGCCAAGTTCGAGCGCGGCATTGTTCGTTCTGCCACGCGTGGCAACATGGTATCGACTTTGCGAGGCAAAGCAAAGAACATTGCCTCGCGAGGCAGCCGCGCGCAGTCGATACAAGGCTTTATACAAAGATTTCGCACTCGTAAAAGTTAAGCCCTTCCAGATGTGGAATGACGGTTGCCTAGGAAAGTCGCGGTGAGGTGACTGGGACCAATGAAATTCGAATATGGCTTTTCGGCGCTTTTCCGACGTCAGGGGTTTGCCTTTTGGGGGACGAATCGGATCGCCGTATTCAATTCAAAATTCTGAACAACTACCGGTTGCGGGGGTATTTTTGGCCTCGCTTGTGATGTTGGACTATTCCCATTTCCAGCAATGCGTTTCGTACGCAGGAATGATGTTATCTAGCAAGGGACGATGTCTTGCGCTTGCGCAGGACTCCGCCCTTAGTTAGCTTTTCGGTTGGTTGGTTGGACTTGTTAAGTTTTGGTTCATCAAATCGCGCACACACGTTCTGCTTGTACCTTTAAATTTCAGTACAAAGACAAACAGCCGAATCATCGCGCTGCCTCGCAGTAAGTGTAATTGGTTGTACATCAGTGTGTCTCAAGACTCAATAAAAGTGGACATCTCGAAGATAAAGTCAGTGTCGTCTTCAGTTGCTCAAGCCCAGAGATTTCGGTTCCTTCGCGCAAATGCCGCTCCAACCATCGGCTTCCCCGTACATTCCCTGAGACTCGGAGGCCCTCGCTCACCGACAAACCCCGCACCAGATATTCTTTTACGTCCTTCCGCATACCCAAAAATATGTCTCAAGTTGTAACCGCACGCGAACAGGGCCCGCTACTGGGTTTGAACCCGCGGCTACTTCAGTTCGGCGACGTGTGCGGAAGTGGCGCGTACAACGTGGGGCCCGAAGAAGCGGTGGAGCTGTGAACAAGTTGCTACAACTTTCGCAGCGACAGACGTTCGAAGCGAGGACTACAATCTTCGACGACTTACCTATTCAGGTTAGTGAGAAGCAACATGGCTTCTAGGGTGCCACGAAGTGAGAGGGCGTGCGGCGAAACCGAAGACGAACAATTAGTGGGGAATCCAGTAGCTGAGGTTGAGGAAGTATTAGAATGTAATACAACAGGAGGAGAAAACGTAAGATCTGTAGGTTCAGTTGATGTGAATAGCAAGAAGGGGGAGCAGCAGATCAAAATGTGCAGACAAATCTAATAAACGTTATATGGCAGCCTCTGCAGGTAGACAGAGAAAACAGAAAACAGGACAAAGAAGAATGTGAAAGGATCAGGAAGGAAACTTTAGGGACATTGCAGGATAGTATTATCTGTTATCTGAAAAATTGAAGACCGAGATTAGTAAACTAAATGAAAGTATTAATAAGAGAATAGCAGATGCAAATAATAGATTAAAGCGAGCTGTAATCTCTCTGAGAAAGGACACTCAGCAACAAATTAACAGTATGAATGATAAAGTGGACCAAGTGAATGAAAGTATGAATGAAAAATTAAGAACGCAAGTGTCCGAAGCCAAGGCGAACCACGAAAGGTAGGAAAGGAACTCAGGGCCGAATATGAGGAATATTCATAAGCAAATTTCGAGTCTTAAGGAGGGAGTGACGGAGGAAAAAATAAACCTGTTTCGGGAGCAAGTGAAGGCTGCTAGCAGGGACAGCGTAAAGAAATTAGGAGAATCTTCGAGCAGGTTAGACAAAATTCAGGAACAGGTAACTGCAGTGTGTCGTCACCGGCCTGGTAACGGGAACCGATCTTTTGTTAGCGCAGAGGGCTGTAATTTGTGCCAGTCCAGGTCCGTGGTTCAATTCCCGAACGGGCTGAATCTTGAGATGAAGGGTAAACCAGGATTTGGCATATTAATCTGGTTTATATAAACGAAAAAGGTGTGATTATATGATATTTTAGTGCGCCTTACTTCATCCAAATTTAAGTCATTTTATTAATTTTGGCAATTTTAAATGTATTAAATTGGTAAAGAGTGGCGACGCTCAGTCGTGTAAAAGTATCTCCTACCGACATTGCGTCTAACGGGAACGAGACGTAAACAAAGCTTTTGCGCTCGCAAAGGTCGTTACGCGGGGAAAACCTAGGCCCATTTAAGATGTGGGAATAACCCGACAACCGTTGCCTCGCAGACGGGCACCTATGAAAAAGGAATGGGGCTTTCCGGCGCCTTTCCGACGTCATGAGGTGACTGTTGAGGGACGAATCGGATCGTCATCTTCAGCCATGACGACGACTGAAGTACAATGAGCAGAAATGCTTTTGCTTTGACTAGAAGCAAGATGTAGCAAATTGCTTTCAGTGGAAGCAAGAACGCTTCTGCATAGAGCACACGCGCTTTGCTACATTGGTCTGCGCCCAGCCTGAAGGTACAATTTGGCTGCACGCGACAGAGACAAGCGACCGAGGCAGGCGACAGAGTTACGAGACCGAGACTGGTCGCTTCCTGTCTGCTCTCTGTACAATCGTATGAAGTACTATTACGAGCGCGAGACAAAGACAGGCGACAGAGACAAAGCACAGGAGACCGCTCTCGGACCAGTAGTGTCTCGCGACGGGCTCAGGCAGCATGTGTGTTGTTGAGTAAAATAATGGCAGAAATTAAATTTACTGGTGACCAAGATGAGCAATTGGTAGAATTAGTAGCAGAAAACCGACCACTGACCACCGACAGAAAGATCCTTCTTCGCGTCTGGTTTTGAATATTGAACTCATAGGTTTTCTTTGTTTCTTTCGCAACAAATAACACAGCAACACATCATTTTCTTCTTCTTCTTCGAGTAACCTTTTTAGAAGCATTTTGGTAGTCATTTTTTACAGAATATGTGCACGTATGTCTCAACAAAACAAAGAAAACAAACACTTTGCCGCATGTCTCGGTCGTCACCTCAAAAGTGTGCGGCGACAAGCTGCGATGTGTCCGTCTCCCGTCTCTGTCGCCTGCCTCGGTCGCTTGTCTCTGTCGCGTGCAACCAAATTGTACCTTTACAGTGCGCCCAACACTTGCTTGACAGGAATTTCGAAGAGGACGAGACGACGCTTTCTATTGAGAATATATGCGCGGTAAAGTAATGCAAGTCCCCCTCAGAAGTGACTGTAATTGCTAGTACAGTCAGTGCTAAACCTATTGGAGACCACTTAGGTAGCCACTTGTTATCCCTTATTTGGCAGGCCATCCAAGAAACAGGGCAGAAAGGAAAAGAGACAAAGAGGAAAGTGATAGAATGATATTAGAAAACGAAAGAAAAACTGAGGAAATTAGGAAACGGGAGAAGGAGGAAAGGGAAAAACTCGAAAGAGAAGAAAGCAGGAAAGGAAGGAAAATAGAGAAAGACGAGATAAATTGCAAAATGACATTGCACAAATTCCAGAGCAGTTGTCGAAACAGTTCAGGTCCCAAATAGCGAGCAGGTTTTTACAAAAATGAGAGATGAAACCAGTAAGTTTAAGGAGTCTGTGGCTGCCCAGCGGCAAGAAATTGAGAGAATGAATGAGAAATTAGTTGATGTAACAGAGAGCGTGAATGGGAATGTGAGTGAGAGGTTAACATCACACATGTCAGAGGCAGAAAGTAATACTAGGACATGGTGATTCGAGCAGTAGCTCAGTTCAGAGATTGTCTTCTACCCCTGTAGCGAATGATGAAACCCGGCCAGAGAGTGAGAGGTTAATAGCGGTAGCGACCATGATGCCAGTTGTGTCAGTCACTATTGGCAACGCTGACGGTGAGGCGCACAGACCGCGTGAACTTGCCGAGCTAACCCATCCCCAATGCCCCAGCCACGTTTTGAACGACATTGTGTTAGCAAAATTTTTCGATTGCCATAAACAGAACGTGGTGCAACTCTTGCAGGAGCTGGATGATTACTGTCGTTTGATGTCCGCCCCAGAATCATTGAAGTTACAAGTCGCGGTAAAGGCGATTAGTGATTTGTATTCTAGGCAGTGGTTGACCCCAGTGTACGAGGTCTCGACAGACTCTGACCACACTTTCGACCCCGGCGGAGGGCGGAGGCCGGACAATGATCAAAACAACGGCCGAAATCATTCGGAAACGACCGCAGGATGATGTAGAGGGCCAAACATTATCCAGTTATGAGGGTAGGCACCCACGTTCTGAGGCTAAGAGATGAAAAATTGGGAGTGCCTGACGTGAATCGCGCAAGTGAAAATTTTAATTTGGAGTTTGGAGGAGACGCAGATAACGTCACTGTATATTACATTAATGAGGGAAATCTTCAAGGTTGTCCTCACGTAAAGATAAAGATAGGAAGTAGAGAAAAAGTTTTCTGATTGACAGCAGAACAGAAGTAGGCGTGATGTCTGAGAGAGAGAGAGGCTTAAAGTTCCTGTTTATTCTTAGCAAATTGTGTGTTGTCATCGGCATGGCAATCAAGGTCAAGAGCAAGCTTGGCTTGAATTCGGATTAGGGCGTGACCTATTTGAGCTGGACTTCATGACGACAGAAGCAATATCGGGATCAAATTTTTAGGATGAGTTCCAGGTGATAATGGATTTTGCTAATAGAAGTTTTTCAATGAAGAAAGAGGGTATTGTAACCAGACACAAATTCTTTGTCAATGCGATGGCAGGGGGAGGGCGGTATCGAACCCGAACAACTTAGCAGATTTTCCTCAGTCGCTGTAAACATTAGATCAAGACCGATCTCAACCTGGCGTGAGTGTTAAAGGCACTGACGTTCGGGATTCTGATATTCCCGATAGCCGAGGCGACCAGAGGCGACGTAGTAGTGAAGTTTGTGATGAATCGTATGATGAGCAGGGGGAGGTACAGTCCACAGACAAGAAGAAAAGCCCAACTAGGAATGCGATATACGCGCATGCGCAAGATTTCGCGGTGAGTGACGACGACCCATCCTAAAAGCATTCGTTCCACAACCACTGAACGAACAACAGACAACAGGCTTTCATGTGTTCTGATGTGTATAGCTTTAGGGTGGCCACACACGCTCCGGCTTGCCGGAAGGCCTGCCTTCCAAGTTAAAGTCAGAAGGTAAGCCTCAAACCTCTGAGAGTCCACACACGTACAGACTTTGTGCTCAGTCTTTTTATTCTTCAGTCGGTGCTACAAAATGTTCAGTGAAGACGATGCCATTTTTAATCGGTCTTGCTGTTACTTTAATGTTGAAAAATAAAAGAAAGTTGAAACGTTCTAAGTTGGTTAGATGGATCAAAACATTCTCACTTAAATTTGTTGAATGAAACTCGATTAGAGCCGACGGACTGGAATGGATGAGGACACATATTTGGAACTGTTAAACTTAGGATTTGAAGTTCTCGGTGGCTGGTTGAGATGACTAAATGCTACAAGCCTTGCCTTTACCCTCGTCTCTGCCCACACACGTTGCGACTTGTAAACATCAGTAAGTCTAGAGGCAAAAAATCAAGAGACTGCAGATTTATCGGAGGCTCGGTTTCCGGCCAAATTCACCACACACGCTCCGGTTTGCCTTCACAGACGTAGGCCTTCCGGTAAGCCGTAGCGTGTGTGGCCACCCTTAAGATTGCCTCTCACTGGCACAGTGATTTAATCTATAATATTATGACAACACCCACAGAACACATTACAGGTGGACTCACTACACGCTACTCTTAACTGCTCGATGTTTTCAGTTTGTGTGTAGTAGTGTAAAACTCTGGCGTGTCACACTTCCCACCAAGGGCAGTGATATTCAACCTTTTTTGTTCGCGTACCCCCAGATATAATTTCTCTTCAACATTGTACCCCTAAAGTATAATTTGTATAATTCAAGTTATACATAGTATATAATCTACATCCAAAATAAATTAAATAAATTACATCCAAAATAATGTATTAAATAATAAGTTTTTTAAAAAAAGGAAAATCATGCTATTAAACAACAAATACATTATTGTCTATCATATAAAAATTAATAAAGGAACAAAGGTATTTTAGCAAAGCAAAATAATATGTTTAAATATTTTATCAATTATTAATTATGCGGTTCAGACCTGTTAATGAGATGATTGAGCTTGTTTCTGCCGCCCAGATAAGAATTACATTAAGGAGAGAGCGAGAAAAAAATGGCCCTCCCAAATCGAATGTCCTTAGGTCCTGTTCTCCTGTGGCTAACCCTAATTCTGGCCCTGATTATTCAGTGTTTATCACAAAACAATATATATATTTTGTTAAATTTCACGTACCCCCGGGGGTACGCGTACCCCAGGTTGAAAACCACTGCTCTAGTCCACTTGATAGTAAACATTCCTCCTGCACCGCCCCAGGAACGACTTCTCCCCGCAGGGCTTTTCTCCTGGTCTGTGGACAGTAAACCCTTTGTTGCTTGGAGTTCGTCGTGAAGACGTAAATGTTGAAGATAGTGGGGCGTGGTTCCCTGACACTTTAAATATTAGTAGGAATTACGAGAGTCCTGAGGAAGGATCAGATGCTGTAGTCCAGCGTCATAATTGTGATGAGACTTCGAGTTATGGCTCGGCGCTTCAGGAAAGCGACCACGGTTGGGATACAGAGCAGGGCGATGCTAGATCTGTTTCGGTCCAGGAACTGCTGCAGGTCTGTGTAAGGACGAAAGGGAGAGGTAGTTTAGGATGCTGATAAAGTACAAGAATTCTTTTACTACACAACCGGGAAGGTGTTAACTGAAGAAGTACTACGATTTGTTGACAAATTAAAGATGACATAAATTGTTGTAAGAGAAACCATAAACGGAGTCTTCGCTTACGAATGATGATTGAGAGGCGGTGACGATCTTAGGATCATGGTACTTTTTTGGTTAAATAAATGCTTTTCTTTGTCGCCATCTCGCGAACTATTTTCGCTTTCCCTGTTATGAGTGGCATCGCTGGTTCAATCGGTGAACTCCTTGTAAATTAAGGGCACAGAGCATAGTACGTAAGTTGTAGAGATTGTGTGTGTGGTTTGTCAATGGATGAGTCTGCACGAATTCTATGATGTAATTGCCGAGGATCTAGCAAAAGACAGGTAAACGTTGAAGGAGATCAGTCAGGTGGATAAACTCATTCAAAGGACAGATGGAGCGCCTTTTGTGACGTGTGTGGGTGAGCCAACCATACGAAGTGTGACATATGAGTGCACCCGAACTGACTAGGACGAGGACTATACCAGAAGTGAGTGCTCGGATGCAAGAGTAGAGCTGGTTACCGTACTCATATCCTGAACATGTCGCAAGGCGAAATTGGTAAACTTAACAAACGACTCCAAACATGCAGAGGTCGATTGAAGGTATCAAACACCATGTCACGTGTATTCCTAGATGTTGTATACCTCTGATTGAAATTAATCAATTAAGTAAGTGGTTTAATTTAAGTACATCCTGTAGGCGGATGACGCCAGCCTTCTAGAATAGTACTTACTAACATGAATAGAGAAGATTTATGACTTTGGTATAATGGTAACTTGTTACAGCGTTAGAGTAACTATGGATGTTATGTAGATTTAAAGTTTCTTGCTAAATTGTTATAGACTCAAATGTTACGCGTGTGACCATGTTCAAAATTTGTAGCCAAATGCCAAACCGACGCGCTGATGGAAGCGGCATGTCCCTGGTTCGAAACATTCAAACCTTACATGCAACTCTTGCGTCTAATCGGTTCTTTCAAATTGCCTCATTGACACTCCTTAAAATGCACAGTCCGGTGAGTGACAATGAACTTTTATGTCCAAACTGACTTTTGGCATACTGAAACCATAAATGTCAGAGTGTGACACATGGGGCTACACCAAAGTCACGATAAATTACTATCCATTAAAGTCAAAACCAAAACTTCCAGGCCTCGAAGGTCCTCGCACATCTGTGTCTTAATCACTTGGGTAGATGCCACGAAATGGAAGTATCTGTCCCAGTACAACACTCCAAACACCACACAAAGTTACAATTTTGAAAAGGAAACTAAAATAAATTCAGGTTAATGAATAATAAGAAATTAAACAGTATGATTAAGTCTACATCAGCAGAAGATGTAATTTGGACTGTTACACTACACTTCTTAAATGTGACAATTTTTAACAATGCCTTCTATGATACAATACTTTTATTTTCCGTCGTTTCACAAGCTTATTGTTAAAATCACATAAAATTTCACATAAAATTGTTACATTTTTAAAATTGACGACATGTTTCGATATACAATTCTATCATCGTCAGGTCTATCAAAATTAAAATTAAAATCTGGTGTATCTGTTGCTCTGCTTATATTGATTTTGTTTTTACCCGTTTTTGATTTTATTACATCTCCAGGCTTCTTCCATTTAATTTTGGAGACTGCGCCTGGGTGCCTATATCTGTAAAATCAATTTTAATTTTCATATCGTGATTCTGGCTACCGACATAGGAAATGGAATAATTTTACTCTAATTTTATATTTATTTTAAGGAATTACTCAAATATATCGTATTACAAGCAAAAGAAATGCAATCACAAAATATAAAGTATTATAACATACCGGGTTGTGTGTGATGTGCGTGTCCGTTGTTATTGAATGGAGATGTAATAAAATCAAAAACGGGTAAAAACAAAATCAATATAAGCAGAGCAACAGATACACCAGATTTTAATTTTAATTTTGATAGACCTGACGATGATAGAATTGTATATCGAAACATGTCGTCAATTTTAAAAATGTAACAATTTTATGTGAAATTTTATGTGATTTTAACAATAAGCTTGTGAAACGACGGAAAATAAAAGTATTGTATTGAGGAACACAAGCAGGATGCAATTAAGATATAAGCCTTCTATGATGTTACCCAATCTCCCGCTGCGTGATTAGGTATTTAGTGTGGACAGATGCGATGATTAGATTAAGTGGACAACAGAGTGTAGGGAAATTTCGCCGTTTTTACAACTAGGAAGTTACAATGGAATGGGTTTGCACCTCCGACGAGGGCACCAAGAAAAATGTGCAGCTTCTGGAACATCCAAAATACGAGTCTAGTTATTAAGTTATTAAACGACGCTCGGTGATGAAGTAGATGACGAGATAGAGAGGCACTCTGTAGTTACTGAGGAAAACCGCTGAGTGATGATAGCCTGATGATGGTTGGAATCCGCCAACTGCCAACCGTTGCCACTGTACTGACCTGCTAAATGTCTGTGGTGACGATGGCAGAACGATCTTAAGTACGTGTATTAGCGTAATAATTGTGTGGATGAGGTTTTCTCTTTCTTTCAGCTTTAGTTGTACCATCTGTTATTGAACCTTGGAGTTCTGTTGTCACGCGGCGGAGCTGGTGTGCGACAGAGAGAGAGAGAGAGAGAGAAGTACACGAATCCCTACTAGATGGCAGAACGGGTGAAAGTGTATACTAGGATTAAGAATATTTACATAATTGATAAAAATAAGATATTATTGAGTCGCATCCCTCTCAGAACGGTACAACTAGCCCTTGCCTTGCGTTCCGTAGCGTCAAAATGCCGGATGACAGCAAAAATGTTTTTGAAGTTACAAGTATATCTCGCGGTACTCGCGGACGCCATGCGTCAGATAATGTATTTCAGCGTCGCGACGCCTGATTAGTGCATCGCTTCTCGGCCTTTTGGCTAAGATCAAAGTGTTCTTATCAGCTTAATCTACAATATGTTATTCCTTATCATTTAGCGATAGGCGTATGGCCTCGCTTCTCGGCCTTTTGGCTAAGATCAATATCTGTTCTCTTATCAGCTTAATATCTGATACGTACTGCGTCTTCAACGGTGTAACGCGGCTGGCTCACATTCCGCGGACGTGGACGACCTCACAAACGATCCTCTTGTATAAAAAGGGGGACAAGACCGACATCACCAACTGGCGGCCGATCGCCCTAAGCAACACCAGCGCGAAGGTGTATGCATCAGTGTTGGCGGAGCGATTGGGCGCCTGGGCGGCCCGCAACCAGCGCATCAGTTCCAGTCAGAAGGGGTTCCTGCCGATGGACGGGTGTGCTGAACACAACTTCGTGCTGCAGTCGGTCGTCACGGACGCCCGCCAGAACCGCAAGCAGTGTTGCATTGCGTGGCTGGACCTGACCAATGCATTCAACTCAGTACCGCATGAGACCATCTTTACCGCCTTGCAGTGGGCCGGCCTGGACAGCGAGGCGATAGAGGTCGTTCGCAGGCTGTACGCCGGCAACACCACGACCATCCGCAGCTGTGCCGGCTACACACCGGCGGTGGACATCGGGGCGGGGGTGAAGCAGGGATGCCCGTTGAGCCCCATCATCTTCAACCTGGCCTTCGAGCCCATCCTTCGTGCCCTGTCCAACCTAAACACTGGATATCAGCTGCACCAGAAAGCGGTCCACTCACTCGCGTACGCGGACGACTTGGCACTCGTCGCCCGGACTCCCGTCGACCTGCAGCGGCTCCTCGACGTGGCCGACTGGGCGGGGCTGCGGTTCAACGCCCGCAAGTGCGCCACCCTCCACATCGATGGTAAGAAGAAAGAGGCGGTCCCATCCACTTTCCGAATCCAGGGGGAAACGCCTGAGGTCCTGGCCGAGCCCGACCTGTATCAGCATCTCGGGGTCCCGACAGGGTACCACGTTGCCCCATCGGCGGAGGAGGCCATAGCGGAGATGAGGGCCAACATCACGAAGGTGGACGCTTCACTCCTCGCCCCGTGGCAGAAGTTCGACGCCGTCAACACTTTCATCCTGCCCTGCCTCTCCTTCCATCTGAGAAACGGGGTGGTGAAGAAGAAGTCGCTCGCGGACCTGGACAAACACCTCAAGGCCGTGGGGAAAAGGTGGCTGAACCTCCCGCAACGCGCGGGAGCCGAACCCCTCTACCTCAGCCACCAAATGGGAGGAGTCAACCTCCTTCCCACGAGTCTCCTCGCTGATGTGAGCCAGCTGGTCCACGGCTTCCGCCTGCTGCGGTCGGCCACGCTGCGGCCGCTCTGTGGCGCGATGCTGCGGGCCGTGGTGGGGCGGCGCGTGCGCCGTGCTGTGCAGCCATGCGACCTGGTGGACTACCTCAACGGCCGCCTGGACGGAGACTTCGCCAGTGAAAGTGTCGAGGTCACCAACGTCTGGACGCGCCTTCGAACCGCCACCAGGCGCATCAGGCCGAAGATGGCTGTGGGGTGGACCCTCGACGCCGACCAGCACCCGCAGCTGCAACTCAACGCTTCTGCCCTGCGAGTGAAGGATGCGGAGACCGCCCTGACGCATGCCATCAGGGGCCATTTCCGGCAGCGCCTGCTGAGCAAACCTGATCAGGGCAAGGTCTACGCGGTGACGAGTGCCTCGACGCCGCCAAACCATTTTATGCGGACCGGGAATTTTACTCGCTTCGCGGAGTGGCGGTTCGTGCACCGAGCCCGCCTCGACTGTGTGCCCCTGAACGGGTCCCGGCGCTGGGGAACGGGGTGAAGGCGTGCCGCAGGTGTGGGTATGAGAACGAGACCCTGCCGCACGTCTTGAACCACTGCAAGCCACACTTCGCCACCATCACCCGCCGCCACAACGCGGTCCTTGGTCGGCTCGTCAAGGCGCTCAAGCCTTCGAGCGGGACCACGGTCCGCGTGAACCAGACCGTGCCAGGTTTCAACGACGGTCTTCGGTCCGACCTCTTTATTCTTAACGAGGCGGAGAAGACCGCCGCGATAATCGATGTGGCTACGCCGTTTGAAAATCGGTACGCCGCATTTGAAGCCGCGCGGAATGGCAAGAAGGTCAAATACGACCACATTGCGAGCCACCTGCGTCAGCAGGGCTACGATGTGGTCGTAGATGCATTCCTTGTTGGGACGCTGGGTGGATGGGATCCGGCGAACGAGCGGCTCATCAGCCAGTTGCGCCTTGGGCACCGCTACTGCCATCTTATGCGGCGCCTAATGTGCACGGACGCTATCCGCTGGAGTAGGGACATCTATGTCGAGCACGTGACAGGGGTCAGGCAATACGCCGAAGGCCGAGCCATCCCTGACGGTGCGCACGATGTGGATGTGCACTTCTCTGGCGGGGAGCGGTAACCCCCACCCCTTGTTCTGTGTCTACTATGCTCTGCCAGCGAAATATTACGTGCTCCACACTGTAAGTGTTTACGAACAACGGAGGTGAGACCGCAAGTCTCCCCCTCAGAGCCCTCAAGAGTGTGTAGAGGAAGGTGGCGATATGTACCACCTAATTTATATTCCCAATTATTGTATTTATTTATGTATTAGAGGAAGGTGGAGATATGTTCCACCTAAGTGATATTACCAATTATTGTATTTATTTATGTTTCTAAGCATTTTCTAAATAAAGTTAATCTGTTCTTATCAGCTTAATCTACAATATGTTATTCCTTATCATTTAGCGATAGGCGTATGGCCCCGCTTCTCGCTTCTCGGCCTTTTGGCTAAGATCAATATCTGTTCTCTTATCAGCTTAATATCTGATACGTACTGCATCGCAGCACCAGCATATTAAACTTCGCTTAATTTATTAATTGTTTTTTTATACTTTTTTATTATTACTATTTTTTTTTATTGTTTCTCTATTTCAAGCGAATCAATGATATTCTTTGAGTTCCAGGTCCATGGCGGAAGAGCGACCGCTAAGACCACCAGTGGAGAGGCAGGGAGAGACGCTGATAGTTCGATTTCCGGTAGCTGACCATTTTGAATGTACGGAGCAGGGCTGCAGGTCGACCTTCAGAGCTGCATCCTGGACAGCAACGAGGAGATCGCTAGAGCGCCACCTAGAGAAGGACCATAACATCAGGATCCGGGCCACCGCCAACATATGTTGTAAGTGCAACTCCGCTTTGGGCTTGAGACCTACTTACCATGCATGCTCTTATCCCTCACCGCAGGGGATGCGGCCGGCGGCGCCGGTCGTCTTCGCCTACCGGTGTGAGGAATGTGAGGAAACCTACCCTACGAAGCGTGGGCTGCAAAACCATCAGCAGTGGCATCGAGACCAGGCACGGCGAGCCCAGTGCACTGTCACGTTGCCGCGCCCTCAGACTGGAAGGAGTAGGAGACAAGGACGAGACCAACCACCACGAAGTGCGGCTACGGCTGGCGACTCGCCCGTCCCGGCGGCAGCGGTCGGAGGCAACTCCCCCGGTGCCGTGGCGGATCGGGCTGACGTGCTAGCTGCGCCCGCATCAGAACGGGCTGAGGTTCGAGCTGTGCCCGCAACGGACAGCTTGGTGTCTACAACAGGTGAGCCTGATAGTTCAGTTCAAACTCCACATACCATTGCATCGTTGGAGAATACAGGCCACAGACACCAAGCTGACACCGATACAAGACACACAGTGACACCGCCAAGTACAAGTGCCTTAGTGCCCGACGTCGCCACTCCACAAAATCAAGAGGGCGACTCCTCAGCCTCCATATCAGAACACTCAAGGAGAGACGAGGATATAGAAACACCATCGAGGCACGAAGAGGAGGATATCGGTATCGACGTAAACGATAGATCTAAGATACACGAATTCCTCCCAAGGCTACAAGACGTCCTAACAAGTGGAACCTCCGATGTGAACTGGGAAAGGTTTCAAGAGACCCTACGAGAAGTAACAGAAAGGGTCAAGGCAATAGTGAAGATCCCAGTCCATCACAGCACAGTGAGGATACTTAATATAAACCCAGAAGATCCAAAGTATATACAAAAACTCTACAAACGAAACAGAAGAAAGGCCATCCGGACCATTCTGGGAGAGGACGGTAGGCGGTGCTCAATTGATAGACAAGTGGTAGAAAACCACTTTAAGGAGACGGCAGCACGCAAGACTTGTGACCAGACTCTCTATGAGAATGTTGACGCTCCGGAGGAAAGGAACTGCATACCGACCTCCAGGATTACACCTGACGAAGTAGCGAGGAAGCTGAAGAAATGTGAAAATACAGCTCCTGGTGACGACCGCATCACATATAAACACTGGAAGACGGTCGATCCAGCATGTACAGCTCTCGCTACAATATTCAATATATGTATGAAATACGAGACCATACCAGACGACTGGAAGACGTCGGTCACAGTCTTGATTCATAAGAAGGGCGACCATAATGACATCACCAATTGGCGCCCAATAGCAATACTGCGAACCATATACAAACTATTCGCAGGCGTGCTAGCCAGAAGATTGACTGCCTGGCTGGAGAGTAACGCGGTACTATCACCGGCGCAGAAGGGATTCCTGCCACATGACGGAGTCTTCGAACACAACTACGCCTTAAGGAGAATGTTTGATAAGGCCAGGACAGACAAAGGCGAATTTATAGCTACCTGGCTCGACTTCTCCAATGCATTTGGCTCCGTTCCGCATGACGCCATCTTTGCGGGCCTCAACAGGATGAAAGCTGGTGCAAAGTTTGTAAACTTAATTAAGAGCATGTACCGTGACACGAAGACCAGAATATTGACAGGCAATGAACCAACCAGTGACATATGTATAGAAACAGACATAAAGCAAGGGTGCCCCATCAGTGGCCTCCTATTTAACATAGCAATTGACCCAATTATAAGGAACCTGCAGGGTCAGGAGGCAAATCACAGGGTACTAGCTTATGCTGATGACTTAGTAATACTGGCTGAAACGCCCGAACAAATGCAGATAAGTCTGGATAAAGTAGAGAGACTGGCAGGGAAAATAAATATAAAAATTAATCCTGCAAAGTCATTCTCACTGCATTTGTCGGGGAAGACACCAACCGGCACGAGAGAGTCCATCTTCAATATCTGCAATCAACCCATCAGGAACTTAAGAGATGGTGAATTCGACAAGTTCCTGGGAATGCCGGTTGGATTCCAAATAACAAGAGACTTAAGGGAGCCAGCGCGACTGATGGAAGCTGCCAACAAAATTCTACAGTCAAACCTCGCCCCTTGGCAACGATTGGACGCTCTGAAGGCATTCTTCTTTCCGTCGCTCGCCTTTCCAATGAGAACAGGAAGGATACAAAAAGGCGACTGGACAAAGCTGGACGACTATCTTAGGGCCAGCATCAAGAAGACCTTGAATGTACCTCAAGAAGCATCCTACGACTACATATACGGTCCAGTCAAGGCCGGATGTGCAGGAATACCGGAGGCAGCTGCTGATTCCGATAGCTACCTGATAGATAATGCCTTTAAGCTCCTGACATCTAAAGATCAGGCGATCAAGGAGCTAGCATTAGAAGATCTGCAGACCACCGTGCAGAAGAGAGTTGGACGCCAGGTAGATCAGCAAGACCTAGCCGCTTATTTAACCGGAGAGAACTTGGGCGATTTCAGGCGAAACACCAACGCCATCTCGAGTGCATGGACGAATGCGAGAAAAGCCTCCAGGAGAAAAGAAGTGGAGTGGGCATTCGAAAACTCGAAACCCTCATTGACTCTCGACGGTAAAACCCTGCACGACAAACACAGGCAGAAAGTGCTATCTCACTCAGAATAAGCCAAAGGGAGAAGCACATGAAGCGACTGTGTGAGTTGCCAAGCCAGGGGAAGGCGATGGAATGTGTTGCGGCCGACCCAACGAGCTCTCACTTCTTCCGAACGGGCCTCTATACCAGATTTGCAGACTGGAGGTTCGTCCACCGAGCGCGGCTGAATCTACTGCCGCTGAACGGAAGAAGCTACAACCAAACCAACAGTGACAAAAGCTGCAGAAGATGTGGCTACGAAAGGGAGACCCTGCCACACGTCATCAACCACTGCATGAGATACTCTGACATGATCACCAGAAGACATAACGCAGTGGTAAGCAGGGTCAGGAAAGCAGCTGAGGGTAAGTTCTCGATTGTGACTGAAAATGAGGCCGTACAGGGACATCTGAGGCCAGACTTGATCATTGCGAAGGACAATAAGGCAATGATCATTGACATCACAATCCCGTTCGAGAACAGGATGGAAGCCATCAAGGACGCTAGAACCAGGAAAATAGAGAAATATCAGGATCTAGCGAGGGCCCTGAGTGGGCGATTCGAAGAAGTTAAAGTTGACGCAATCGTTCTCGGTTCGTTGGGATCCTGGGACCCCGAGAACGATAAGGTTATGAAGACGATGTGCTCGCGTAAGTATATGAACCTATTAAAGAAACTTTGTGTGTCGGACGTCATTCGTTACTCCAGGGACATATACGTTGAGCACATTACAGGAGTCCGACAACAATGAGCAAGTACCCTGACTGGGGTTTTCCCGTGGTTTTCCTCAGTCTCCCAAGGCCAATGCCGGGGTAACAGCTCAAGGCCACGGCGTATCTGCAAGCTACAAGACAAGGAAGCTACAAACTTCCATTGGACAATTGTGTTGAATGCTGAGTTTTTGCATGAAGTTTGTTCTTGCATGATACATTATGCATGTAAATTGTTTTATTGTTACCATTATGCATGTAAATTGTTAATATTTGATAAATAAAAGATCTGTTCTTATCAGCTTAATATCTGATACGTCCTGCATCGCAGGACCAGAATATTAAACTGATTTTTGGAAAATGACGGAGTGGTAGGAGCTTGCTCTACCTCTGTCACGGGTTGGCCCGGTATTGCAGTACCTCCGGGATCGGCCCACCTTAAACTACTCATTATTAGGTTTTTATTTACTCATTACGGCTGTTTTTTACCAGTTCGTAGTGTTTTATGAACTACTTTTGTTTTGCGTGCGCGGCGATTCTTTTTCCGCCACGCTGCGATAGTTCAAACAGGTGAGCATAGTAGTGAGCATAGTAATCAAATACTACACGCAGGAAGGTCTGTAACTTTTACTCAAACTCATAATTGTGATAGGTGTTACCTAACGATCGTTTTTAACGTTTCGTGGTGTTCATTTTACGGGCTAAGGTTATTATCTGTTCTTTTATCAACTTAATATTTGATACGTCTTGGATCGCAGCATCATTACATTAAACATATTAGATAGATAAATACAAAAGAATTAGAAGAAAATGGAGAATAGAAATTATGAAGCTTTACATAATTCAGTTTTCTCCAGAATCCTGTTGTTGTCCCTCTCTTAGATCCAATAATTTTCTACAGCAACTTGTTCTCAAACATCAGATTTCACACCCATGCAAGGAAATGGGTAAAACTGAGATCATAAGTCATCATGGCTGTCAGGATGTCAAAGGTGATCTTCCAGATATTTATAACTTGTGGTCTTGTAGGTGGTTACCAATGTTTCAGAGCATTATAGCCTAGAAGACTTCCAATGGCAAATAAAATTATAGGTATGCGTACTTTAATCTTTATTTCTCTAGACAGTAGAAAAGAAAAGAATTCCGAACAGATGTAAGTTTCTCTTAATATCTTCATGGATGTGATTTTAATTTGTTATTGTCATTTTGAAACATTTTAATTTTACCATATTTTCAGAGGGGGTTTGTGGTGTCTTTATATTATGATGTCCTCATGAGCTCTGATATGATTCTGTTAATATGGCAATGAACTTTTGCTTTATTTAATAACCAGAAAATCTAGAGTATAGTCTCAAGTTGTCTATCTATAGGTTCTTGTCTTGGCCAAAGTGGAAGATACAAACAAGTTGGTACATGTAGGACAGACTCACACAGAAAAGTATAAATTGTACAAACGATCATGAATGTTAAATTGAAATATTTTAGAAACATTGATAACGATAGAAATAGGTCTGCAATTACTAACGATGGTATTAGTTGCTGTTTCTGAACACTGGAACAAGAGCAATTTGTTTCCGGAAAGACGGAAATTACACATTAGTTAAACTGAGATTAGAAATAAAAGTTAACAAGGAGGTAAAAGTATCAGAACAACCCTTAATTACGAATGATGTAACTCCATCCGGTCCAGCACACTTGGAAGCTCTAAGGGGCTGAATGGCCCTGCTGATTTCAACAGCAGAGACAGAAGCAGTGAGTAAAAAGTATCATCAATACTGTCTCTTTTTACCTGAGGATATAAATGGATCCAGTTCACAAAATATTGTACTCTTTTGAATAGTAGACAATAGATAAAGTCCAAGAATGTAGCAATCCAAACTTTTGACTAGGTGGACACATTTAATGTGAGTAAAATTATGCCAAGAACACCAAGAAATGGGGTGTGTCCTCTCATAACTGTTTAGTCAAGTAACTCAGCATTGAGGAATGTGTCAAAGGCTTCAATAGTGTTGCCAATTATTGCATGTACTTGGTACTTTACTTTGATACTTTGACAACTCATTCAAGTGCCTGAGCACTGTGGTCCCAATGTCTTTTTTTGTTGGCTTGATCTATAGACATTCGGTAGGACTCCTTGGATGAGGGATCGGCCCGTCTCAAGGCCTCTATCTGTACACGGGACAGCACAAGAGAAAAACGCGGACAAACATCCATGGCTTGAGTGGGATTCGAACCCACGGTCCCAGCGACGAAGTAGCACAAGGCCCACGCCTCAAACCACGCGGCCACTGCGGACCCCTATTATTGCATATAAAAAGCTTAAAGCACAATATTTTGAGGGATTCATAAGGTAAAAGAACTAGGGTCTGCAAGGAATATACATTTTTTTACACTGACTGATATGTTTTAATGAAGCTTCATAGCTTTTTGAACACATTTAGGATAAATTTTTAAGAACAGTGGCAGAAGTGTGAAGACTGAATGACTCAAAGTGAGAAACAATCTTTAAGGCATAAAATACTGCCAGGTAAACTTCATCTATGAATTGTATGGGAGTTGTAGACTAGTTAGTGTAAGGTGTGTGTTCTTATGTTCTAACCCTGAGACTGACGAAGAAATTGCATGTGTTTCTCAATCTTTATTTTACTCCTTGAATTCATATGTTAAAGAAACAGAATTTCCAATTCAATGTCCAATGAACAAAATTGCTAATGTGAGAAAGGTGAAGGATGTTACAGCCAGCAGGATCTGATGTCCAGAGCAGTAAGATCCTGATTATGGAGGCAGCAAGTACCTCTGAAGCGTTAGTAAACTTCTGCTGGACTTATTGGTGCAGTAACCTAGAAGACAGCAATCTTTAAGGGTGGATCAAATGTTACCTAGAGGTTTCCTTTGTTTCCCTTAGATCTCATTTCTCAACCTATGGTAAGTGTATCACTGGTGGCACAGGAGCCAATGTTGAGTGGTACGCAAACTAAGTAAGAAAATCAAAATTTTATATTTACATTAATAACAGTTTTACCTGAACGCATTTGGTTGGTGGTACATTTAATGTTTTAAATTGGAATTAGTGGTACACCGGCAAAAGAGGTTGAGAACCCCTGCTTTAGATAATAATGGAGCATTGGTGTTATTTTTCACAGCCATTTCATGTAATGGGATAAGAGTGTAAGAGTGTACATGTAGGGGGAGAGTACCTAGAGAGAGAAATAAAAGAGTGAATACTACCTAATAAAAAATGGGTAAGATGATTTACTGGCATGCATTGATCAAAATTCCAGGTCAGATTTGAATCAGTGTTGGCATTAAGTATAAATCATGTTCCTATTGATTTTTGTATCTACTATGTTTTTATTTTATATAATGTTTGATGTGTGTTACAGTACATAGAAGAAACACAGATTAACATTTCAGAAGTAAATTATAAGACACAAGATTCAGACATAAAATATAATATTGAGGTTAAAGGTGATTACTATGAAACATGCAGTTTGATACAAACTACTGAAATAAGAAGAAACAGAGACAGCAACGCATCTCCTCTTACATGAACAGTGAATAATTTAAGTGAAAACTAGCAACTCCATAATCAGAGGATTTGAGGTTTTTAGGGTGGTAAATCTGAAGATGGCTGTCTTCTGAGTTGTTACTTCTGGCAGGGGGTGACACAGTTTAATCATGATCTCTAATTGGTAGTGCTTGATCTGGCAGCAGGCAAGTCATAACACCCAATTAAAAATTTCTCAGTTTTTTTACAAACTCATTTATTATATTCTGAACGGCTAAATGTAAGTTGAATCTCCAGAACCTAATCATTTATCTAGTGACTGAAATAAAGAAGGAGTAGTATGTACAGTAAATATTTTGCAGAAGATTCTTTTTTTCTTTTTTAACATTTAAGTTATAAGTTTATTAAATGCCCCTGAAATTAAAAACATTTCTACTTTTTTTGGAACATCAAGAATGGAGAGCAAATCAGTTCTTTCAAATTGTTGCAAGCTGTTAACCAAGGTTAAAAATTATATTGCAAACAAAAATTCTTGGTGTACGTATCTGTTTTCCTTCATGTAACAAAAAGTATACAGATACTAAAAATAATATTCTTAGAAAAAAGGAACTATAATTTACCATCATTACAAGAATCTTGCATGAAAGGGAAAGTACCTGCACAGTACACAGTTCAACTGAGGTATGGCATGGTGAGAACCACTCAGTCTGTCCATGTTTAAAGGGTAAATTCTCTGTTTTCTTTGTTGTGGAGCATGCATGAATGTGCAGACTGGAAATTCTGGTCAAGTGATGAAGCTATCCGCTCCTCTAGTGCGTGCAGTTGTAATCAAGTGGTGCAGCAGGGAAGCTGCATAATTGATAAGGCCATGTCTAAGAAACATTAAAGCTTGTATGGAATGTGGATGGGAAAATATCACATATTCCTCCAATTTTAGTGGCCTGGTGGCACAGTACTGACCAGACCACTGAAAACAATACCCTGTTCCATTTCACATAAGTACATTTATATGCCTTTATTGACTTACTTCCATGCAAAGCAGTTCAAGAGACATACTTATTTAAAAAGGCTTCAATACATGCTGTTGTCTGAAAACATGTGTCGAGTTTGGTTTACACATTTCTAATCTATATATATTTTATGCTTTTACTTGGAAGGTGTTTCAAGAATTCCATTTAAGCGTCATGAAGAGAATCTGCAAGATAGTACAATTAAAGAAACTAAACTGTGTTTCCTGTGATACCAGTCACATAATCAGGGAAAATTGTGGTGGGCAAAGTGGCACTGGAGTAGGTTCTTTGGCTTGTACTTCCTTTCATCATTCTGCCATTGCCCCATACTCATCTACCATTGTCCTGTAAGGTGTGTGATAGCTTTAGCCAAGCAACCCATTCTGATTTCCCTATGTAAGAAGTCTGGGCTCTTACCAAGCATCTGGCTGCCATTGTGGTAAGGGTGGTTTTATCAATAGAAATATTCATTAAAGTAAGATTATTTCTATTTATCTATATTCTACTTACATCTAATACAAATTAATTAATTTACGTATTTGAATTTAAAGTGTAAATTTCTTAAATTATATATTAAAAAGTTTTATTTTGTTTCTACTTTCACTCTTTATACCTCAGAGGAAAAGAAGGGCAGAGGTTACCCAGCTTAGAATAGTCAGTGTGTTGTAATATAAATTCCCAGATTTCTCAACCCAGAAAAGTAGTAAACCATAGACTGAGAAACTGGAAAAATAGTTACATGCAAATGAAACTGATATGACAGGAAGTACAACCTAAGATAGGCTACTCATTGTGTTTTGAGACCATGGTCATATACAATATCCAAAATGGTTTTCTACTAATAAAGTAACATCACAGAGCAGAGACCTTGAGGGGTTGATAGTCACTCAGAGAATCAAGAAATTCCCCATCTCTTATGGAACCCAAAGGTTAATTACCATTTTCACAAGAGCATGACATCTCCCCCTAACCTGAGCCAGATGAAACCAGTCTATAGCTTACTATCTGATTTCCATAACCCTGGGCTGCTGGAGCTTAATATTTAAATATTTATTCTTTACCTCAAAGAAAACATAACACATAACCACTACAGGGAAAAGGTGGTTATTGTTGCTTTTGGACATAATAGCTGTTTGCTATAGGAATAATTTGAAACTGATGGTCAATATGAAGATTTATTGATTACTTTCAACTTGAAGGCTACATTTTCAGTGCCTGTTCCTTGAAACAAAATTGTTCTGGGCCCAATTTGTAGTTAGTATTCATTTTATAGCTTAGCATAGATTGCAGGTGTTTGAGAATAGGGCGTTTAGGAGGATATTTGGACCTAGAAGAGAAGATGATTGGGTCTGGAGAAAACTACATAATGACAAACTTAAAAATTTATACTCCTCCCCGAGTATTGTCAGGGTGATTAAGTCAAGAAGAATGAAATGGGCAGGTCATGCAGAACACATGTATGGGACAAGAGGTGTGCACCAGATATTGGCTGGGAAGCCTGAGGGTAAGAGACCTCTGGGGAGACCTAGGCATAGATGGGAGGATAGTGTCAGGCGGGATCTATATGAGAGAGGAATTAAAGGAGACTGGATTTTGTTGACCCAGGACAGGGTCCAGTGGAGGGCTTTGGTTAATTCAGTGATGAACCTTCGGGTTCGGCAGGCCATCTAGTTAGTTAGTTTATAGCCAAGCCTGTAGTACATAACCTTGTGAAGTGCTATAGAAACACAGTTAATACTGAAGTGGTTTGCTAGTTTTTAACTCTAATATGTGTCCTTATTTGATGCTACTTGGTGGGTGATTAAAGCTTAATCTCAAATTAGTGTTAAGGAAAACATGGTTGGATCTACTTCACACAGAATATAGAATTACTTGCAAAAATGAATGTGAAAGCATTGTAACAATGGTGGTAATAAAAGCCCAGACTTATCAGTGATGATTCTATAAGTGAGAAAGAATGCCTTTAAAATGTATCAGGATTTGAATGAAAGAGAGGTTATGTTTGTAAGACATTGATAAGAAGCTGCTGTTTTTGTAAGCTTAGTCCTAGAATGTTTTATAGATATTCACATACTTCAGTCATTAACGTATTCTGTACATGAATGTAGGATTTAAGTGCCAGTTACATTTCATGACTAGAAACATATGCTACTACAATATACAGCAAGGTGGAAGTCACAATGAAGTCAAAGTAAAACAGGTATGAGACTAGATTTATAACTTATAACATTTTCTGTAAAAGCCTGTTTTCTTTTGATGGTAGGAACTCCTTAAGAGTTAAAAGCAAGTTGTGCTTATAACCAGTTGCCTTAAATCAGTTTCTATGTAATCAATTCTTAGGAAGGCATAGGAAAACCAAATACAGGACACTGTATGCTGACTAAAATGTATGTTTGTTGTGAAACACTTTACATACTACAGTGAATAGACTATATGCTTGGTAACCATGATGCAATTGTAGGCAGCAGAGTTATAGATCCTGATCTTTCCCACTTTGGCCAAACCAGTTCTGGAGGCCACCCAGTCTGTATGTAATGCCCACTCACTCCAACTAGCGGCAGGGTGGTGGGAAATGTGTGAAGCCAAATCT
This sequence comes from Zootermopsis nevadensis, assembly GCF_977971745.1. NCBI lineage: Eukaryota > Metazoa > Arthropoda > Insecta > Blattodea > Termopsidae > Zootermopsis > Zootermopsis nevadensis. The sequence continues at coordinate 16,088,494 of NW_028259162.1, forward strand.
CCACTCCCATAAGTTTACATGGTGTGATATTTATTAAGCAACGGATACATCTATACCTTTAAGAGGATTTGTCACATTGAAATGGCCAATTTGCAGAGAAATGATGATGAGGGCAATAGTCACTGAACATGCCTGCCATACTTACTGATTATATAATTAAATATATGCACTGATGCCACTATACAAGAACACTTCCATGAACATGTAAGTTCACGAAATTATGTTGTTTTGCTAACCATGCCACCTGTGTTGTGGGTAAACAATATGTACATACATAGATAAGAATACCAAAATTACTCTACCACCTGTGTCCATCTGTCTGCTGGAAAACAAGTTATTGTTAAGCTTCCTTTTAAGGACAATTATTAAATTATGATGAAGTATCAGTTTATTACAAAGTGTCTGTCTTTTGACAGTAGTAACACCACTGCCAGAGAAATTTTCCATTGATTTAAATGATGAGTTTGTACTTTTGAAGGAAGTACTGAGAAGTGTTTACCTGATGTGTATGAGTGCTGTAACACAGGTTAAACCAGTTGACATGCCTACTTTTTTAAAAATTGGAGACCAGGTACCAGGTTTGAAAAGTGAGATTTCAGGTTCTCATGTTTGCAAGTATGGAAATATTTTGGGATATTGAGCATCACCCTAATGATTAAGGCAGTAATTCCCCTTGAAATGCATGCCAGTTTTTACCAGAATGCAGGGCGCAGTACCCCAGTACACAGCCATTCACTTTTGCAATGTTACCCTTTGCTGTTTTTTTCTCAAGGGGGGGGTAATTCTAGTGTATGAAGGCAGATAACGTTGTTAACGGGCGTGCTCTTGCTAATGGCTGATAACATGAATTAGTACCTACTGCTAACGCCACATCCTTTCGTGGTTTCACAAAAGGGGGCAAGTAGTATTACAGTGCGAATTGCATGGAGCACTGAACGTAACGTTGGTATTATTCTATACTCTGTGAACAGTTTCTTGTCAACTGTTTCATTGGTATTCGATATTCTCAAGTCGATATGATTCAAGATGGCGATAGGTCATGTGTGATTGTTGAGATAATCAATTACATTAAACTTAAAATCTGCTTTTATAGCTTTAAAGTATTTAGTATAGCACAGCCTGTTGTGCAAAGTATTATTGTAAAATGGGGAATGGCTTTATTAATTATATGTGCAAGAAATTTTTTCATCCGGCGTCTAGAGACAATTTGAAAAGGGTAAGTTTTTAAAATGTTAATGTTGTGTTCGGGTATCATGTCGGTGTTGAACATTCAGCTTCATAGAAATAAGTCCAAGTACCGTCCTTCATTATCTTATTCAAATGATACTATTGTCTACGCTTTGTTTGTAGGCCTGGATGGCAGAGTCTTATAGAAAGAAGCTAGAAGAATTGCGAGTGCAATATGAAAAGGAACAAGATTTGTATACAAATAAGTATGTTCTTGATGCACTTTCCACACTCTAAAAGTTATAGATTGTAATTGCAAGGTCTGTGGTAAACGTAGTAGCGATGTCTGAATTCATTGGTCATGTGTTGGATATGACACCAAGTTACCAAAGGGGATATTTTCACTCTTGATGAAAATGACAGGTTTAATTGAACCAAATTAAGGTATGTCATAATTATTTCCCCCATGTTTCCTAATGAGATTGTATTTGATAGCCAGGGAACATAAATCTTTATGCAATTTGAAAAAGGCATTGTGTGATGCTTCATCATTCTTCTTAAGTTTGGCACATTTGTATATACAGTTTTTATATGGTATAAATTAAATTGTGAGGTTATTGTCAGATTCAATTTTGTCTTTGTCTAAAGTTTAAGTGTCATAAGAACAGTGTATAAGGTAATGATTTAGTTAAAAGATACAACATGAACAGGTAAGTTCAAGGATGCTTGCACATTGGTATGCAGTGAGTGTTGAGCATTGTGTAGTGAGCAGTAGTGACGTGTGATGTCAGTTTAATAGTGAATATTTTTCTTGAAATGGCATTGGCTGCAACAGTTTACAGGTTATTGTATCTACTACTGGTATAAGAACACAGTGTGGGATTGAGTGTTTTCATCAAATGCTCTTGATTGCTTTCCTAAACATATCTGTTATGCATCCAGTTTAGTTTTTAAAAGAACAATACCAAACTAATTGGTAATGGTAATAGCTCTGAAGCTTCTCCATACTATGTTTGAAATGCTGTTCATGGTTGATATACATTTGTAACAAGCATATTTTTGGAGGTTTGGGTTGTGATCAGGATATCCATAATTCCACGAAGGTGGTCTTGCTTGCCCTTCAGAAAACATTATTTTGTGATGTGAGCTAGAAAATTCTACTTTTTATTTGGACATGATTTGTCTGTCTTGACACATCCAGTATGGAGACTGAAATGGTAAACAATTTAGTGTTATTGCTCACAATTCAAGGTGACTTGGAAGAGAACATAACCCAATGCCATCTCACATCTCTACTGCTCAGTGCTCAAGGTCATTGTACACAATTCCTTCTAAAAATTCATGTTTGAATTGTTTTTGACAACACTCGTCGCTTGCCAGTGTACATGCAGGCTAAAGAGTTTTGATGATTGTGTGCTGATCTGTTATTTTGGGCTTATCAATTTTCTTGGATATTTGTTAAAGAAGTAATGAAGACGATGGATAGTGTCGAAAATAACACTCTAGTTGTTGCAGCATGACAACTTCTTTTCTAACAAGTCACTAAATTTGGGGGTTGTGGCTTATGTATATAACACAGTGCATTAGGTAAATTGAATAGTTTGTGGTGGGGCTAATAGCTTTCCTGTAAATACAGCCTCCTTTCAGCTGCAGGTTTATGTTGTCACCAATCAGTAAGGCTATTCCAAAACCATTTTGTTTACCTTTTGCATTCTATCACTGTGTAGGGAAGCTGTCACTGAATTTATATTTAAAAATCAATAACTTTTTGGTAGAAAGTGACAAACATGATTCCCAATAGGAAGAAGTAAATATGCAGGAAGTGCATGAGACTAATCAGTGTGATTCTTTTCTAGGGCAATACTGAGTAAAGAAAGTAAGGATAAGCTTTGTGTAAATTTCATTTATGAGCCATCACCTGGTACGAAGAAGGAACGAGAAAGAGAAGATGATGAATCAGAATATAAATTTGAATGGCAGTGAAAATTTAATGCGCCAAGAGAGGAGTTAAGTTTATTCCTAGCTTAGGAGTTAAGAGATAACAGTTCACTGGACCGTAATTAATTTTACTGGTTCTGTGTGCATACATGTCTCTTTCTTAATAACTATTGTATGTATCACCTGGAGGATATGCGGAATTGTGAACATAGTGTATGCATCATGATTTGTAGGTAGTGAAGTGTGATGGAGAACATAATGCGTGCAATTTAAATTTCATGGGGCATAGTGACTAGACTTTAAATTTCCTGTATAGTCAGAGATATTTCTCTTTGCTATCACATCCAGGCTGATAATGGGGCCCACTCATCTTTCTATTCATTGGTATCTTGTGAGTGTAATGTGAAGTGTATGTGGAGAGAAGATGTTTACTCACCTTCATAAATTTACCAAGGTTAATGCATGGATCTATACCTCCACTCCCCCATAACAGCTACGTGGTGTGAAATGTAACATGTTCGGTAGGACATGAGCATTAAGATGCTCAAGAGGGAGGGTAACTATGCTATCTGCTAGTGATAGTGGTACACATAGGGGAAAGGCTTTCTGTATAATACTAAGCACAAAAGTATAAGTGCAGATTGAATTACCTTTAATGACGTGAAAATTTTACCTGAACCTGCTATTCCATTTAATTCCCCATCTTTTTCTGCAACTTCTTACTCACTGCTGCTACAATTGTTGTTATCACTGTTATTTTGTAAATCAAGTACAGTTTGTTCTGAAATGTCAGTAATAGGTTCCAGCCGCTAGTAATGCTGTTCGCACTGATGGGTGTTGTTGCACCTTGAGCTCTGTTCTTCCTTTGTGATGAAATTGAACTTTTCCTCATCTAGTTTCGTAGCATCATCTCAAATGAAACTGACATTCTTTCTGGCTACATATTATTTAACGACACTCATATCAGTTCAGTTGGATTAAGATCAGTGTGATATGGCAGTAAGCGAAGGACAGAGTGGCCATATTGGCAAGCAAGGTTTCAATTATGAATATCTTGAATTGTGGCTTAGGTAGTTTAATTAAATAATAGAATTCAGGCTCACACATTCGATCAGTGAAAGGAATGCCGCAATCTGAAAGCTAGTTGATCGTAGCACTTTTTTGAGATAAAGTAATTGGAGCCAGATTTATTTGCACATTACATTAATCTGCACTGTCCACTACTAATACCGAATTTGGCAGGTTTGGAATTGACTTTGTTTTAAGCCATGTTTCGTAGATATTAAAATTTATTTTCTGATGATTATTTATGGATTTTATCCCTGATTTAAACATTAACAAAGCATTTGGAATGAAGCAATTTTCACTGCCAGCATGTATGATGACAACTTGCTGTTGTTTGTAGACAGATGCATGTGGAACTTCATTCTTACCATCACTCCAGGCATGATCTTTTGTGTGTCAAGAGTGTATGGTATGTTTTGTTTGTGCAGATGATAGGGTGCCCTTCAATTCTGCAACAACTTATGTTTCTCAGATGTGCCAATCTTGCTGCATGAATTCAATCAATTTTGATCGCAACTTTACTTTTCTGATATTTTTCATCGTGAAGACTAAATCTTTAATTATTTTGCAGACAGCCCAGTTCCAACCACTGAAATTAATCTTTTTGATGAGTGAAGTTAATGATTATAAAGTAGGACACTTACCTTTTGTAGCAGGACATTTGTTAATCATTCTTTGAATTACACACTAGTAAAATTATCTTTTCAGTTTTAGTTTGTCTTTCTTGGCAGTTTTTTGTGAGGTGTCTTCAATTCCTCCCCAGATTATCTGCTGTGATCATATTATTTTAAGATGCACTTCACACTACTGAAATACACCAGTAGCTTCAGAAATTTGATTTAGTATTTTATTAACATTAATCACCTTGCTGCTGTCAGCTTCTTCCTTCATAAAACTGTATGAACACTAATCACCATTTCCCTACTTAAGGTGTGTATTACTTTGTGTTCCCCTATTTTCTTTACACTTATGCCCTCACCTTCCATTCTGTTTGTGCTGAACGGAAAGAACAAAGAAAATGACAAGCCAGATTGTAAATGGGCCAGTGTTATTGAAATGGAATTAACACGTGTTGTTGACTCAGTCTCGGCATTCAAGAACTAAGCTCCGCTTACCTCCCACCTTCTGTTCCAACAGGAAAGCTACTGCACATCTTAAGACCATAGCGCATGTACACCGAACAAGCTGTACCATTTGCAGAAGTTGTGGACTTTAAACTATGGGAGAGATAAGAAGTGTAACACTAACATGTTTGCAGCCCAAATTAAGTACATAATTCCCTTAACTGTAGATCATAGATCAAAGACCTGGGTTGCCTATGCTCTGAAGAAGAACCCTGACAGATTTTTCTTCATTTAAAAAATTAATCTGTGGAGAGATGTATCTTGTAGTATGTTAAATGGAAATATTCTCCATATTTCAGTTACTGCAAAGGTGATTCAGAAATCAGGGATCAACCATTTGGCATCCAGGGTCAAAATGTGTGGTGCATCAAGCATTTGAAATATTGAAATATTTTGTAGACTATCATAAGACTAACTTGTTTCTATAAGAAAATAAACTCGGATATAAAGGTATATTGCAGAATGTAATAATGAAGCTTGGGTTTGTGTTGTTTGCAGATAAGGAATGCCCGATGTATATATTCAGGCATCAAATTCTGACCAGGCAGGTCCTTCATTGGATCCATTGATTCTTGTCCAACAAATGAGATAGGATGGTCTTGCTATGAAGAGGAGTGCTCTTAGTATTCCACAGCAGATGAGATTCTCTAGAAATGAGGTAAGATATGTAATTAAAACGTTTGTTTATAGCTTGTGCCAAGTTTTGTAAATGTTAGCACATTTGGAATTAGGGTACAGCAAGAAACCCAAGCTCAGTAGATTCAGAAACTCAAAATGCCGGATGACAGCAAAAATGTTTTTGAAGTTACAAGTATATCTTGCAGTACTCGCGGACGCCATGCGTCAGATAATGTATTTCAGCGTTGCGACGCCTGATAACGGCATCGCTTCTCGGCCTTTTGGCTAAGATCAAAGTGACACCGCCAAGTACAAGTGCCTTAGTGCCCGACGTCGCCACTCCACAAAATCAAGAGGGCGACTCCTCAGCCTCCATATCAGAACACTCAAGGAGAGACGAGGATATAGAAACACCATCGATGCACGAAGAGGAGGACATCGGTATCGACGTAAACGATAGATCTAAGATACACGAATTCCTCCCAAGGCTACAAGACGTCCTAACAAGTGGAACCTCCGATGTGAACTGGGAAAGGTTTCAAGAGACCCTACGAGAAATAACAGAAAGGTTTAAGGCAATAGTGAAGATCCCAGTCCATCACAGCACAGTGAGGAGACTTAATATAAACCCAGAAGATCCAAAGTATATACAAAAACTTTACAAACGAAACAGAAGAAAGGCCATCCGGACCATTCTGGGAGAAGACGGTAGGCGGTGCTCAATTGATAGACAAGTGGTAGAAAACCACTTTAAGGAGACGGCAGCACGCAAGACTTGTGACCAGACTCTCTATGAGAATGTTGACGCTCCGGAGGAAAGGAACTGCATACCGACCTCCAGGATTACACCTGACGAAGTAGCGAGGAAGCTGAAGAAATGTGAAAATACAGCTCCTGGTGACGACCGCATCACATATAAACACTGGAAGACGGTCAATCCAGCATGTACAGCTCTCGCTACAATATTCAATATATGTATGAAATACGAGAGTATACCAGACGACTGGAAGACGTCGGTCACAGTCTTGATTCACAAGATTCACATCACCAACTGGCGCCCAATAGCAATACTGCGAACCATATACAAACTATTTGCAGGCGTGCTAGCCAGAAGATTGACTGCCTGGCTGGAGAGTAACGCGGTACTATTACCGGCACAGAAGGGATTCCTGCCACATGACGGAGTCTTCGAACACAACTACGCATTAAGGAGAATGTTTGATAAGGCCAGGACAGACAAAGGCGAATTTATAGCTACCTGGATCGACTTCTCCAATGCATTTGGCTCCGTTCCGCATGACGCCATCTTTGCGGGACTCGACAGGATGAAAGCTGGTGCAAAGTTTGTAAACTTAATTAAGAGCATGTACCGTGACACGAAGACCAGAATATTGACAGGCAATGAACCAACCAGTGACATATGTATAGAAACAGGCATAAAGCAAGAGTGCCCCATCAGTGGCCTCCTATTTAACATTGCAATTGACCCAATTATAAGGAATCTGCAGGGTCAGGAGGCAAATCACAGGGTACTAGCTTATGCTGATGACTTAGTAATACTGGCTGAAATGCTCGAACAAATGCAGATAAGTCTGGATAAAGTAGAGAGACTGGCAGGGAAAATAAATATAAAAATTAATCCTGCAAAGTCATTCTCACTGCATTTGTCGGGGAAGACATCAACCGGCACGAGAGAGTCCATCTTCAATATCTGCAATCAACCCATCAGGAACTTAAGAGATGGTGAATTCGACAAGTTCCTGGAAATGCCGGTTGGATTCCAAATCACAAGAGACTTAAGGGAGCCAGCGCGACTGATGGAAGCTGCCAACAAAATTCTACAGTCAAACCTCGCCCCTTGGCAACGATTGGACGCTCTGAAGGCATTCTTCTTTCCGTCGCTCGCCTTTCCAATGAGAACTGGAAGGATACAAAAAGGCGACTGGACAAAGCTGGACGACTATCTTAGGGCCAGCATCAAGAAGACCTTGAATGTACCTCAAGAAGCATCCAACGACTACATATACGGTCCAGTCAAGACCGGATGTGGAGGAATACCGGAGGCAGCTGCTGATTCCGATCAAGGAGCTAGCATTAGAAGATCTGCAGACCACCGTGCAGAAGAGAGTTGGACGCCAGGTAGATAAGCAAGACCTAGCCGCTTATTTAACCGGAGAGAACTTGGGCGATTTCAGGCGAAACACCAACGCCATCTCGAGTGCATGGACGAATGCGAGAAAAGCCTCCACGAGAAAAGAAGTGGAGTGGGCATTCGAAAACTCGAAACCCTCACTGACGTTTGACGGCAAAACCCTGCACGACAAACACAGGCAGAAAGTGCTCATCTCACTCAGAATAAGCCAAAGGGAGAAGCACATGAAGCGACTGTGTGAGTTGCCAAGCCAGGGGAAGGCGATGGAATGTGTTGCGGCCGACCCAGCTAGCTCTCACTTCTTCCGAACGGGCCTCTACACCAGATTTGCAGACTGGAGGTTCGTCCACCGAGCGCGGCTGAATCTACTGCCGCTGAACGGAAGGAGTTACAATGAACCCAACAGTGACAAAAGCTGCAGAAGATGTGGTTACGAAAGAGAGACCCTGCCACACGTCATCAACCACTGCATGAGATACTCTGATATGATCACCAGAAGACATAATGCAGTGGTAAGCAGGGTCAGGAAAGCAGCTGAGGGTAAGTTCTTGATTGTGACTGAAAATGAGGCCGTACAGGGACATCTGAGGCCAGGCTTGATCATTGCGAAGGACAATAAGGCAATGATCATTGACATCACAATCCCGTTCGAGAACAGGATGGAAGCCATCAAGGACGCTAGAACCAGGAAAATAGAGAAATATCAGGATCTAGCGAGGGCCCTGAGTGGGCGATTTGAAGACGTTAAAGTTGACGCAATCGTTCTCGGTTCGTTGGGATCCTGGGACCCCGAGAACGATAAGGTTATGAAGACGATGTGCTCGCGTAAGTATATGAACCTATTCAAGAAACTTTGTGTGTCGGACGTCATTCGCTACTCCAGGGACATATACGTTGAGCACATTACAGGAGTCCGACAACAATGAGCAAGTACCCTGACTGGGGTTTTCCCGTGGTTTTCCTCAGTCTCCCAAGGCCAATGCCGGGGTAATAGCTCAAGGCCACGGCGTATCTGCAAGCTACAAGACAAGGAAGCTACAAACTTCCATTGGACAATTGTGTTGAATGCTGAGTTCTTGCATGAAGTTTGTTCTTGCATGATACATTATGCATGTAAATTGTTTAATTGTTACCATTATGCATGTAAATTGTTAATATTTGATAAATAAAAGATCTGTTCTTATCAGCTTAATTGCGGGGTTGGGCTGATAAGAGCAGATGCGGCGTCTAATGGCGGCATCTGCACTTGCTGGCTTAATATGGCGGTGTTAAGTCTCGCAAGAGCAGGTGCGGCAGATGACCCCATTGTCTGGCGGCGGGCAATACACTGAAAAATTCCATTTACCCAAGCAGCGGCATCCCTATCCTATAGAGAGAGGTGTGGGCGGCGCCTCGAATCTCTATTCCTATCTCTAACAACCCATATACCTTCTGTATTCAAACATTATCTACTCCCATTAACCTTATCTGTTCTTATCAGCTTAATCTACAATATCTTATTAATGTAGTTCCTTTTCTTTATCATTTAGCGATAGGCGTATGGCCCCGTCGGTAAAATAGGGGCCTACGATGGACGTCTCGCTGCAGACCCCGGAAGTCACGGACGACAGCTACGAAGTGGAGATGCCACTACAGGAAGAATTCCAGTGTCGGATTTGCTTCCCGGTACACAAAATTTACAAACGGCATGGCGACCTGTCCAAACATGTCCGCCGCTACCACCTCCGCCACCTCGTATTCGGTGCCGCGGCTGCAGGAGCGTCTTTGGCACGCTCAAAGCGTGCAAGCATCATCAGGCGAAGACACCCGCCTGCGCTGGGCTCGCCGCACCGCCCGTCACCCGACCACCGGCCGCCCCCGAGGGCGCCCGCCGGGTTCAACGCAGCCGAATGCCGCGACCAGCGCCAGCCACCGCCACATTGCCGACGGTTCTGGACGCTCCCGAGGATGTTCCCCGCAGCCAGGGGCACCGATCACCCGCTGCGCCGACTACCACGCCGGACACCTCCAGCGCTGCCTCCCAGGTTTGCAGCAGCCAGGGGCCGCGATCACCTACACCCGCCGCACCATCCAGCACCGCGCCGGCAGCCGCTTCGGAACCACCCAAGACGGTCCCTCGTACACGCCACAGCCCCGATTCCAGACCACCCACGCCGGCCATCACCAGCGCGCCGCCGGCCACCCGACGCCGCCGCCAGGAACCGCGGCCAAAAGCACCCACTACCGCGCCGAACACCCCCAGGGCTGTCCCCCGGATCCGCTGCAGCCAGGGTCCGCGACTGCGACCGTCTCCACCCGCCGCGCCAACCAGCACCATGCCGCCGGCCGCTCTGGAAGCCTCGAAGGCGGTCCCCCGTGTTCGTCACAGCCAGGAGAATGGATCGCCCGCACTTGCCGCGCCGGCTACAACCAGCGGTCCGCCTTTCGCCCGGGACGCCCCCGGGGTTGTCCCCCGAGCCCGACGCAGCCAGGAACCACGGCCAGCAGCGTCCAGCGCCATGCCGCACACTCCCAAGGCTGTCCACCAGGTCTACCGCGTCCAGGGGCCGCGACCGCGACCATCTCCACCCGCCGCATCAACCAACATCACGCCGTCAGTCGCTCTGGAAACCTCCAGGGCGGCCCCTCGTGCTCGTCACAGCCAGGAGACTGGATCACCCGCATTTGCCGCGCCAGCTACCACCGGCCGCCCGGGACGCCCCCGGGGGTGTCTCCCGAGTCCGACGCAGCCAGGAACCACGGCCAGCAGCATCCAGCGCCACGCCGCACACTCCCAAGGCTGTCCACCAGGTCTACCGCGTCCAGGGGCCGCGACCGCGACCATCTCCACCCGCCGCATCAACTAACACCACGCCGTCAGCCGCTCTGGAAACCTCCAGGGCGGTCCGTCGTGTTCGTCATAACCAGGTGACTGGATCACCCGTGCCAGCTGGCACCAGCGCGCCGCCGGCCGCCCGGTACTCCTCCGGGGATGCCCCCCGAGTCCGCCGCAGCCAGGGACCGCGGCCGAGACCATCTCCACCCGCCGCACCAAACAGCACCACGCCGCTAGCTGCGTCGCCGACCTCCAGGGCGGGTGTTCGTCGTGGCCAGGTTTCTGGACGACCCGCACCCGCTACACCGGCCGTTGCCAACGTGCCTCCGGCCGTCCTGACCACCGCGGACGGCACAGACGTGGAGGGCACCCCACCGCCGGACCCATCGAGGGCAACGGCAAGGCAGATGGAATGGGCCGCGTTCTTCAACAACGTCCAGAGCGCCGCCGAGCTGGACGACGCGCTCCTACGCCTCGAGGAAGAGGTGAAGAATATAGGCCGGGTCACGGCCCCTCGTCAGCCGACCACTCGCTACCGCAGGACCTAGCCGCTTATTTAACCGGAGAGAACGAGGGCGATTTCAGGCGAAACACCAACGCCATCTCGAGTGCATGGACGAATGCGAGAAAAGAAGTGGAGTGGGCATTCGAAAACTCGAAACCCTTGGTTCGACGGCAAAACCCTGCACGACAAACACAGGCAGAAAGTGCTCATCTCACTCAGAATAAGCCAAAGGGAGAAGCACATGAAGCGACTGTGTGAGTTGCCAAGCCAGGGGAAGGCGATGGAATGTGTTGCGGCCGACCCAGCGAGCTCTCACTTCTTCCGAACGGGCCTCTACACCAGATTTGCAGACTGGAGGTTCGTCCACCGAGCGCGGCTGAATCTACTGCCGCTGAACGGAAGGAGTTACAATGAACCCAACAGTGACAAAAGCTGCAGAAGATGTGGTTACGAAAGAGAGACCCTGCCACACGTCATCAACCACTGCATGAGATACTCTAATATTATGGCCACAAGACATAACGCAGTGGTAAGAAGGGTCAGGAAAGCAGCTGAGGGTAAGTTCTCGATTGTGACTGAAAATGAGGCCGTACAGGGACATCTGAGGCCAGATTTGATCATTGCGAAGGACAATAAGGCAATGATCATTGACATCACAATCCCGTTCGAGAACAGGATGGAAGCCATAAAGGAGACTAGAACAAGAAAAATAGAGAAATATCAGGATCTAGCGAGGGCCCTGAGTGGGCGATTTGAAGACGTTAAAGTTGACACAATCGTTCTCGGTTCGTTGGGATCCTGGGACCCCGAGAACGATAAGGTTATGAAGACGATGTGCTCGCGTAAGTATATGAACTTATTTAAGAAACTTTGTGTGTCGGACGTGATTCGTTACTCCAGGGACATATACGTTGAGCACATTACAGGAGTCCGACAACAATGAGCAAGTATCCTGACTGGGGTTTTCCTCAGTCTCGCAAGGCTAATGCCCGGGTAATAGCTCAAGGCCACGGCGTATCTGCAAGTTACAAGACAAGGAAGCTACAAACTTCCATTGGAAAATTGTGTTGAATGCCGAGTTCTTGCATGATACATTATGCATGTTATATAATTGTTTACTTCTTATTATTTTGAAAGTAAATAGTTAATATTTGATAAATAAAATATCTGTTCTAATCAGGTTAATTGCGGGGTTGAGTTGATAAGAATGGATGCGGTTGTCTAACGGCGGTATCTGTCCATTGCACAGCATAGGCATTACACTGGCACATTATACTTTAAACAACGCGGCGGCATCCTTGTGTTAGAGGGAGTTGAGAGGTCCTCCTCTTTCTAGTCCATTCTCTACTAAACCACATACAATCTGTATTACCATTAGCTACAACCTAAACTTAATCTGTTCTGCAATCAACCCATCAGGAACAGTGGGCTGGCCTGGACAACGAAGCGATACAAGTCGTACACAGGTAACACTACGAACATCCGTAGCTGTAACTGCTACACACGGGCGGTAGACATCGGGGCAGGGGTAAAGCAAGGATGCCCGCTGAGTCCTATCATCTTTAACCTGGCATTCGAACCCATCCTCCGTGCCCTGTCCAACCTGCAACTCGGATACCAGCTGCACCACGAAACTGTCCACTCGCTCGCATACGCGGACGACTTGGCGCTCGGCGCCCGGACTCCCACCGACCTGCAGCAGCTCCTCGACGTACCCGGAATGGTAGCCGACAGGGTGGGGTTGCGGTTCAACGCCCGTAAGTGCGCCACCCTCCACATCGACGGAAGGCGGTACCATCCAACTTCCGCATCCAAGGGGAAACACCCGAGGTCCTGGCCGAGTCCGACCTGTACCAACATCTTGGCGTCCCGACAGGATATCACGTTGCCCCATCGGCGGAGGAAGCCATAGCAGAGATGAAGGCCAACGCCGCCAAACCATTTCATGCGGAGCGGGGACTTCACTCGCTTCGCGGAGTGGCGGTTCGTGCACCGAGCCCGCCTCGACTGTGTGCCACTCAACGGGTCCCGCCGCTGGGGAAATGGGGTTAAGAACTGCCGCAGGTGTGGATACGAAAACGAGACCCTGTCGCACGTCCTGAACCACTGTAAGCCGCACTTCGCCGCCATCACAACGCGGTCCTTGGTCGGCTTGTCAAGGCGCTCAAGCCTTCGAGCGGGACCACGGTCCGCGTGAATCAGACTGTGCCAAGGTTCGACGACGGTCTTCGGCCCGACCTCTTTATCCTTAATGAGGCGGAGAAGACCGCCGTGATTATCGATGTGGCTACGCCGTTTGAGAATCGGTATGCCGCATTTGAAGCTGCACGGAATGGTAAGAGGGTCAAATACGAACACATTGCGAGCCACCTGCGTCAGCCTCGTAGGGGCGCTGGGTGGATGGGACCCGGCGAATGAGCGGCTCATCAGTCAGTTGCGCCTTGGGCGCCGCTACAGCCATCTGATGCTGCGCCTAATGTGCACAGACGCTATTCGCTGGAGTAGGGATATCTACGTCGAGCATGTAACAGGGGTCAGACAATAAGCCGAAGGCCGAGTCGACCCCGATGGTGCACACGATGTGGATGTGCACTTCTCTGGCGGGGAGCGGTAAACCCCCCCCCCCCCCCTGGTGTCTTATCAAGGCATACTGTGTGCTCCAATAATGTACGTGTATGTGTGACAATTGTGTGTAGTGTTGAGAGGTGGCGACGTGTGCCACCTACACAGTTATCTTGTATTTTGTATTATTGAGCATTTGCTAATAAAATTAATCTGTTATTATCAGATTAATTGCGGGGTTGGGCTGATAAGAGCAGATGCGGCTGTCTAATGGCGGCATCTGCTCTTGCTGGCTTGATATGGCGGGAAAAGATGTGGCAGATGACTCCATTGTCCGGCGGCACGGGCATTGCACTGACAAATCTACTTTAAACGACGCAGCGGCATTCTTGTACTATAAAGAGTGGTCAGCGGCGCCTCAATCTCTATTTCCATCTCTAACCAACCATATACCTTTTGTATTAAAACATTAGCTCACTCCCTTAACCTTAATCTGTTCTTATCAGCTTAATTGCGGGGTTGGGTTGATAAGATAAGGCGATCAAGGAGCTAGCATTAGAAGATCTGCAGACCACCGTGCAGAAGAGAATTGGACGCCAGGTAGATTAGCAGGACCTAGCCGCATACTTATCCGGAGAGAACGAAGGCGATTTCAGGCGAAACACCAACGCCATTTCGAGTGCATGGACGAATGCGAGAAAAGAAGTGGAGTGGGCATTTGAAAACTCTAAAACCGCATTGACCTTCGACGGTAAAACCCTGCACGACAAAATATATTCTATATATGCTATAAAATATATTCAAAAATCCTTAACATAAAACTTCAAGCTCATTCAAAAAATCAATGGCATTTAAAGGTATGAATCCATTAAGTACAATAGTAATCAACAACCAAACAATAGAACAAGTGAATACTTTCAACTATTTAGGAAATTTGATTTCATATGAGGAAGAAAAAGATATGTCACAAATTAAACAATTATTTGAAAATAACAGGCATAATAAACAATGTGTTTAAACCACAGAAAACTTTAAAGAAAACCAGATTAAAATTATACAACAAACTAGTTCTTCCTACTCTTTTATACGGTAGTGAAAATTGGACAATCAGAGCAGCAGAAATGAAATACATGAGAAAAACAGCAGATTACAATAGGATGGATTATAAAACTAATACATAAATTGTAGAGGAGTTGAAAATAGTTCCAGTATTAGAAAAAATAGAAAATAATAAAACAAAATGGTAAGAAGCAGGCTACCCAAAATTTTAAGAAATTATGTACCAAAGGGAAGAAGGCTTTTGGAAAAGTGAAGCCGGAAAAGGCCAACAAATGGCCTAACTGCATGAAAGTTACATGATGATGATGATGACTTGCAAAGAAAAATATAAAAGTTGCAGCTATTCCTGAAACAAAAACGAAATACAGATGGTCTAAAGAAACAAACAACTATCTTCAGTTTTATCATGGAGTGGGAAGAAATGAGAGGCCTCGAGCTGGAGTAATGCTAATGATTCACAAATTGCTCCAAAGAACTATTGACAGTTACACTTTTTGGAATAAAAGAATAATTAAAGTTAGGCTCAAAATTTCTAGGGGGTACTTAACCATCCTGGGTAGTATGTCCTGGATGGAGGAAAAGAGGAGGAAAATGATCAATTCTACAAGCTATTACAAAAATAATTGATAAAATAAACAAATCTGACATGGTAGTACTAATGGGAGACTTCAACTCTAGAATTGGTACCAACAAATCTGGAGGTAATATTGGCACATTCGGCAAAACAATTTCCAATAATAATGGTGTGAAACTGAGACACTTCACTCTGTATTATGATTTGAAAATAATGAACACATTTTTCCAACACAAAGATGCACATAAATATACTTGAGCCAGAGGCTCACGTTCAATCATTGACTACATAATATGTAACCAGAAGACCTCAGATTTTATTTTAGATGTCAGAGTTTACCGAGACCCGGAGATAGAAACAGATTACTATTTACTAGCATCACCTCTTAGAACTCCTCCCAGATGGTACAAGCAAAAACAACACACCACCAATTTAGATAAAACATTCAAGATAAACCTTTTGAGAGAAACAAGCATAAGATGGTTTTTCAAGAACAGAGTATTGACATTGCTCCAAGTAAAAATCAGTTGTGCTATTGATGAAGAATGGTATAACCCTACCTACATACTAAAACAAGCGGCTACAGAAAGCATCAGCTTAAGAAATAAATGGCATAGAAAGAAAGGTATTCAAAAATTGGATGAACATACCGTAAAAGTTATAAATGAAAAAAGACTGGCATTTAAAAAAATCTGTCAACACCCCGTCTAGAAGATGAAATTAAATATAAACAAAAACACGCAATTTCAAAAAGAGAAGTCAGAAAAAGGCACAGAGAAATGTGGGACAATTTTGCTGTACGACTAGAAAGAGATGTTACAAAACCAAACCCCCAGACTTACAGACACCTGGCCTGATTACTTCAAAAATTTATGTTCATCAAAATTTGATGAACTGACTAAGGCATCCTCAAACAAAGATAGATTTCACATCATTTGGAGAACTAATCAATGTCCTTAAACATTCAAAAAAATAACAAATCACCCGGCGAGGATGGTATACAGATGGAGCTTTTCAATATGCTGGAGAGGACTTTCAATATAAATTTCTCTATTTTCCAAACTTAATTTGGCAGGGTGGAATCCCACCAGAAAGCTGGAAAAAGGCTGTAGTAGTGCCGTTACATAGGAAAGGAGATATTAAAAAATGTGAAAATTACAAAGGGATCAGTTTACTAAACTCAGGTTATAAGATATATGCCAACATCATAACAACAAACTTTACTAACACTACAAAGAAGAGTTGGGAGAAGTACAGAAAGGATGCTTATGTTGTGATAGCTATTTCCCTTTAAAAATACTAGTACAAAAACACAGTGAATTTAATATCAAAACCCATTTAGCTTTTATAGACTTTGAAAAAGCTTACGACAATGCTAACAGGAACATCTTCTGGACATTCTAGATGCTGATAACATACTTGATCAAATAATCCATGCTATACAACATATACAGCAACAAAAAAATTTCAGTAAAAACAGACACTAATCCATCTGAATGGAAATCAATTAACAAAGGACTAAGACATGGCTGTGGCCTCTCCCCCCCTTTTATTTATAATCTATATGGATGCAATTATTAACTGCTAGAGAGGGGGAAACCATGGAGGAATACCAGTGGAGGCCCATCCATAAGAGCTGCAGCACCCCTATAATTTTTCTAAAATTGAAAAATTTATTTGTGTTTATATAATTCATTCAGTCACGACCCATGTTGAGTGAGAAGGCTCGCGAACCTCTAACGCCACACGAACCCCAGGGTACAGACAATTCACGTCAGCCAGTTACTCTCAGGCCAGCACAGCCTCAGTGGATATATGAGTAAATGTATAATATATATCACATTTACTCATATATAATAGCTCAGTCAGTATAGTGACTAGCTACGGGCTGGACGGCCGAGGTTGGACCCCCTAGGGGGCGGAGGTTTTTTCCTCTAGCCTCTGCGTCCAGACCGGCTCTGAGGCCCAAGGCAGGTACCTGATTCGACACAACGTGCTGTACAGTAAAGACAGTGAGAACTACCCTTATTGGAGACCGGTCTTGCTAACCGAACTAGACACCCAAGTGAAAAGATTCGTGCATATGAGTTTGGAGCATTTAGGAACAGAAAAATTGCCAACACCTTTCATGCACGAAGTTTAGGAAGGAAGGTCCGGAAGCTGATATCCCGCTGTGATGTCTGTCAGAGGGTCAAACACCCCAACTGCAGCTACGCGACCGAGTGTCAGAGCCACTTGCCCGGTGACCTCTGCGCTACTGATTTGTATGGTCCGCTGAAAGTAGGAAGGGGCGGTGTCCTATAAATTTTGGTGCTTTTGGATGAGTTTTCGAAATTAGTAAAGTTATACCCTATGCGCTCAGAAACCACGAGGGCCCGCATTAATAAACTGACAGGGCATAAAACCTAAGTGCGTATTGAGTGACAATGGGACTCACTTTGGAAGACCGACTTGGCGAACCCCAGCGAGCGTTGTATGAAGGAGATCGGTAAATTCTGTCGCATCTACTGCCAACAAAACCACAAAAGGTGGCCGGAGCTTCCGAGTAAAATTGGAGATTGGTTAAACGGCTCGGTATCAGACTCCACAGGGTACAGTCCCACAAGCGCTCATGCACGATAAGCCGATGCCAGGCTTATTTAGGAAATTCCTGACAAAGTTAGGCAAAACCGAATGGGTGCGACTTGACAAGTTCACGAGAGAGGCTGATTAGGATATTGTATTTATTACTTCAACCTGATCGTTGTTTTTGTGTGTGTAATTGCGTGGTGTGAGTGATCAAGAATGTTCTAAGTCTGTAGTTGCTGAGGTACTTGGTACAGTACAACCACCTTATAGCATCTAACCTTTAAAATCTCAATAAAACGCGAGCTACACGACTGGTCCGGAACTTGCCGAAAGCCCAAATCCTTTGCTACATGTTGATCCTAGAGTGACGCACCTCCATAAAAACACCCGTTACTTCCCTTTCTAACCATTGCTGTTCCAGGTACACCAACGCACCTCTGGCTTGGGGTAAGGATTACACATCCGCCACTGCCGTTCCTATTGTCAAAAGCAGACACCAGTCCGCATAGCATAAAACCGGACCATCTCAGGTAGCCTTTCCGGAATTGAACTCAGAACAGGCTGTCACACAGTTTCTTAAATAATTTAAAATATTTACGCGAGCACATAGTCTTCATAACCTTATCGTTCTCGGGGTCCCAGGATCCCGACGAACCGAGAACGAATGCGCCAGTTTTAGCTTCTTGAAATCGCCCACACAGGGCCCTGGCTAGATCCTGATATTGCTCTATGTTCCTCAGTCTAAATTCTTTTACGGCGTATAATCTATTCTCCAATGGCACTGTGACGTCGATGATCATTGCTTTATTACGCTTCGCAATGTGCCTGTCCGGGTCCGTGGTTCAATTCCCGAACGGGCTGAAACTTGAGATGAGGGGTAAACCAGACTTTGGCATATTAATCTGGTTTATATGAACGAAGGAGGTGTGATTAGATGATACTTGGTACACCTCACTTCATTAAAATTTGAGTGATTTTATTAATTTTTGGCTTTGTCCAATGTATCACATTGGGAAAGAGAGTGGCGCCATCCTGGCGTGTGAAAGTCTCTTCCCCTGACATTCGGTTTAGTGACCGTTGGTTTAGGCGCCCTAGTATGTGTGGAGTGACGATTGCCAGATGACCGCTGCTTCACTACGGCTCGGACCAATGGAATTTGAATGTGGCTGTTCGGCACGTTTCCGACGTCATACGTGACTTTTTGGGGGGACGAATCGGATTGTCATATTCAATTCAAAATTCAAGAACAGTTATGTTGCGGGAATATATAAAGGAGATTGCGTTGGTGCTCGCTCTCTGAAAGTTCGGTTCTTCAAGGCAAGCAGACAGTTTCTGCTCGATTCATCAAAATTTCAAGTACAAATTACAACAGTTTGTTTCTTCAAGGCAAGCAGACAGTTTCTGCTTGATTCTTACAATTATAAATACAACAGCCGAATCATCGCGCTGCCCTACAATCAGAATAACGTATTGTACTACAGTTTCTCGAAAGGAAATAAAAGGTGAAACGTCTCCAAGGTGACTTCGGTGTGGTCTGCAGTTGATCATCCCCACAGATTTCACGTCCTTGGCGCACGGCCGCTCCAACTATCATAGTCCCCGTATAATCCCTGAGAGTCGGACAATCTTGCTCGCCGACAAACCCTACACCAATTATTATTCCTTATATCCTTCCGCATTATCCGAAGTTATATCAAGCTGTAACCGCAAGCAAACCGGGCACGCTACTGGGCTTGATCCCGTGGCAACCAGAGTGAGAAGAAAGCAGTCTGCGGAAGGGCGGTTGCAGCAATGTCCCTGTACAGTCACAATCGAGAACTTACCTTCAGCTGCTTTCTTAACCCTGCTTAGCACTGCGATGTGTCTTCTGCCTGTGATCTGAAATCGAACTGGCAACCGTAGTCTATCCCGGAAACAATAAATTACCTTTTCATATTCTTCAGCGAGTGCATCTCACCTATTTTCAAATAACACAGAAATGTTGTTTGTCGTCTTTGGCATTGACTAGTTCTGGCATCAAAGCTTCGTTCTCTGTTATTTGCTATTGGTGTACCCAGCGTACAAACTACTCTGTTATATTTTCTGGTTATTAACTACCTCACACTATCACTTACAGCGGTTAATTACGAGTTGCAGGGCTTAATTACGCGTGCACTTGATTGTACCGGAACTTCCGCCGCTTATCGGAAGAAGTAACCGCTGCGACCGAAAATAGTTAAACGAACACCACGAAACGTTAAAACTGTTGTAATATATAATTGATATCCTGATAATGAGTTTAATTACGAGTTACAGGGCTCTATTACTTGCTCATTTGATTACCATACTGCACACCTGGAATTAGCGAAAAAGCGATTTCCAGGAAAATACAGTAACAGCAACTGGAGAATTATCATAAACCGTTGATAAACGATAATGACAGATAAGCATAAAGCTAATAATGAATAGTCTAAGGTGGGCCGATCCCGGAGGTACTGCAATACCGGGCCAACCCGTGACAGAGGTGGAGCAAGTTCCTAGCACTCCGTCATTTTCCAAAAATCAGTTTAATATTCTGGTCCTGCACATCACCACCTCTCAACCCTCTACACAGTTTTGAGGACTCTCATATTTTCACACATTACATTGGCACTGATAGTTGGAGCATGGCAAAACACAGAGAAGTGCACATCCACATCGTGCGCACCGTCAGGGTCGACTCGGCCTTCGGCGTATTGTCTGACCCCTGTTACATGCTCGACGTAGATGTCCCTACTCCAGCGAATAGCGGCTGTGCACATTAGGCGCCGCATCAGATGGCAGTAGCGGCGCCCAAGGCGCAACTTGCTAATAAGCCGCTCATTCGCCGGGTCCCATCCACCCAGCGCCCCTACGAGGAATGCATCTACGACCACATCGTAGCCCTGCTGACGCAGGTGGATCGCAATGTGCTCATATTTGACCCTCTTACCATTCCGTGCAGCTTCAAATGCGCCATACCGATTTTCAAACGGCGTAGCCACATCGATAATCGCGGCGGTCTTCTCCGCCTCGTTAAGAATAAAGAGGTCGGACCGAAGACCGTCGTTGAAGCCTGGCACGGTCTGATTCACGCGGACCGTGGTCCCGCTCGAAGGCTTGAGCGCCTTGACAAGCCGACCAAGGACCGCGTTGTGATGGCGGCGAAGTGCGGCTTACAGTGGTTCAGGACGCTGTGTAGTCTGGTCGATGTTAACCACGTTTCAGAGGTCATACTGCCTCCGTCATCAGGGCGATCATTTACTGGGGGCAGGCTACTCCATTCATGGTCCGGCTCCTATAAACCTAGCCCCACCCACCCAAGTGGCACATTCAACACCCTGATGATGGAGGCAGTATGACCTCTGAAATGCTGGTAAACATCGACCAGACTACACAGAAGACAGAAATCTTCATATTCACCGCTGTGAAAACCTCAATTCATACAGAACAGTAGTATGTTTGCCATCTGCTATTTGTTAAATTACTGCTCCAACATGTCTTACTTACATACATGCATGCATGCTGTTGGACCACATTTACAGAACCAATTGTTACCCGCAATCCCAACGCAGTTAAAGCAATATGCCTAACAGCTTCCCCGTGTCTCCTCATACACTGCACCATAACTGTTATGTGGAGTTTGATGGAATCTGGCATAGAAAGTTTCAACAAAAGTTACCTACAATTTGCAATTACAGTTGCAATAGAAAAACAGTAACACACTTAAAATGAAGACTTACTGTATGAGCAATCTCATATATATTGGTGACACACACTGATGTGGCCAGTGTTAAATAATTCCATGTAACCAAGTAGCACCCAACACACACTTACATTAATTATATAGATGTTAAGCATCAGAATAAAGAGCTTCTGTAAAATTTATTCAAGTCTCGTGGGCGTAAATAAGTTCCATGCTGTCTTCTACTGAAGGCAACAATTGAAACACACAAGATCACATGAACATAACCTAAAAAGTTTATATTGCTTGGCCCCTCATCAGGCTCATGTTTCCACCCCTACATCAAGTAATCTACAGCACCATACTTCATATACATTCTTTTCATCTACACCTGCATGTTCACATTATTTTACACAGAAGCACAATATCTGACCTGCAGTTTAATTTGGTTTGATGAGATCTTGTGCTCCTTAATAAAGTCTCTTAGGTTTCCTATAACTCTCACAAATATAATTTGTGCAGGTAAGAAGGAAAAAGAATCTCTGAGATTCCCACGGCAGTGGAGATATTGTCGCTGGTCTTCTGGTTCATAATGGCACATCACATGGTCCAAAATCATGATCTCCACCTTCAGCCCTGAACATGGAGACAGTATGTTTTTCCATCTACTGACAGGCCCTTCGCTGTGCTTGATGAGACACTGTGTAGTTACAAAAATTAAACAAATTTTTCAGTGCAATGGTATTATTCCTTACAGAAGTTAATTTTTACAAGTGAAAATGTACACGTGGAAACTGTAATTCCTTATTTCTTAACTAGCATCAGCACTTTCTTTCCGGTTCTCACTATAGGTTTCTAAAGTAGGAGACTTTGTAATGCTAATATTCTCTCCTCCAGCTTTCACCAACAGCATCTGAAGTCGAGATACAAAAGGAAATTCTGGAATCAAAGTGAATAAACCACAAAATACATGTACTTCATCATAAATATGTAACTGAAACTGTGTAAGAGCTATTTTTGAATGTCTTCTCACAAAAGGTTCTACACTCAAGAACAATATACAGCGTATCTGTAAATCACCTGCACACTCTTCTTTAAGTGTCTCATGACAATTGACTCCTATCCCACTTTCAGAGAACAGTTCTCCACTATGCTGCAAAACTTGTATTAAATATTAAATCATTATTAATATGCAAATAATTTCTATACACTGACAACACAAATTACTCCTAATATTATCGTTTACCCACAGGAAAACCATTCTTATTTATGTAGTTCATATGACCAGCCACTGATGGGATGGCTAAAGGGATTATATTCATGAGTGCTACTTGCTGATGTGGTGGTTCGGAGAGAGCAGGACAATTTCTACTGTTCTTATGTGCGTTCTTCTTCAGAGCTCAAACATTCTACACAACACTCAAAACTGCTACCTACCATTTAACCTATACCTCAGCTCCCTAAAGGATACATTTAGAAAGGAGAGAAAACACGAAAAATATATGTACATGTATCAAGTTATGATTTTGACAACAAACCAACTGCAGAATTAAAGTTTATGGATCCAGGTTTTCAGTCTTTGCCATCAATGATGTCTTGCTTAATTTCACAAACATAACAAAATTATCTCCTTAGAAAGCTGAGATTTATTTTAAAAAGCCGGTTGAGCTTTGAGGTTCCAGGTTAGACTGCAAGAATGGAATATTCTACAAAAAATTACCTAAGGAGCTTATGCTTCTAGGCATCACACACACCTGGAAAAATTTTTCTCTATGTATCATGATTCAATATTTTTCAGTGAATATATGACAGAGTTCGGTCTAAAA
This sequence comes from Zootermopsis nevadensis, assembly GCF_977971745.1. NCBI lineage: Eukaryota > Metazoa > Arthropoda > Insecta > Blattodea > Termopsidae > Zootermopsis > Zootermopsis nevadensis. The sequence continues at coordinate 16,112,149 of NW_028259162.1, forward strand.
CACAAACTGGACAAATGACATCTATTCATATTTTCCCCAGGTCTAAGTTTAGTGCTTCTGCATAGTGGAAGGACTTTTCTGTCTATCCCATTCACATCTGCTATTCCTGTAAAATACTGCAATTGCATACAACAAAGCAGTGCTTATTTATTCACTACGATAACACTCACTGAATATCTGTAGCACCATTACAGTTACAGAACCTAATCTTAGGATGCAGCTACGCTATACGAGATACTGCTGCTCCTTGTATAAGACAGGAATTTGTAGTTCAGCAATGCCACATTTTACAAAATCTAGTTACTAAAAGAAAAACAGTGATAAAATTCACAATTAAACTTCATACACTACCTAATACAACATTTTAGTTGTAGCATGCTACAAAGGACCAGGTTTGTTACACAGCAGCCCTGAGGATGACAGCAGAGATTCCTCTCGAAACGTTGGCAGAAGATATGGTTTATTAACCATTCAGCAACCTGACACGGCTTGTAACCCGAGAGTCTTTCAGCAAAGGGTAACTAGATTGCACAAGGAATAATATCCTGCATGCACACACACGCACAGAGACAGGGACCAGGAACAGTAGTCCAATGATAAAAGAATTCTACATTGTACATTGTAAACTAATAGCAAAATCTGATAAAATAAAAATGGAACACAGCAAGAAGGGAGACAGGGAAACTACATCTGATCAAACAGATGTCCTCTGTTCTTATAAATAATGAAAAAGTTTCTGATCATTTCAGTAGGCATATTTTCTTCAATAACATACATTGCATCAGTATAATTGCAGTGAAAATCATTAATCACACATTTCAAACCTATTGACATGTTATATACAGAGCTTTTGAGACATATGCACGTACCTATAAAATGATGGCTTCTTCCACTGCCATCAGCTTTCACTTTGTTTCCTTCTGCCCAACTGCTTGTTGCTTCTGTCCTTCTCTATTCTTCACCTTTCTCAAAAATATTTCGCCTAACCATCTGTACACCATGTTGGTGCTTCTCAGGAATTCTATCTCTCTCTCTTGTAAGTTCTATCAATATGCTTCAAGTCGTTTATTTAACGAAATGTCATCATATTATGCTTTTTCAACAAACATTATGCTTTATTTCGGTGGATAAAAATAATATCAACTGGAAATTTATAAAATGTGGTTCATTATAGGTTATATTTAATCTTTAGAACGATATTTCAGAAGATGTCCTGCGACTCAAATGTAGTAGCGATGTTTCAAATAGCGCCTAAAACACGATAAGTGCATACTTACCTGGCGTAGGGGTTACCGTGATCCAGAAGGCGGTTCCCCCAGGGTGAGACCCTTCCATTGCACTTAGGTTGGGTTGACCCCTGCGATTGCCCCAAATGTGGGTAACTCGGGCGCGTAATTTTTGGTAGTCGGGACTGCGTTCGCGCCGTCCCGGTACTTTCTATTGTCATGTTGTTTTATTTATTATTTCTAAGATTCATGCAACCTGTGCTTTGTAATACGGCATCAGGAAAGTTTGCAGTTGAATGGAGGACACAGCCATTAGCATGTGCTTAAGATAACTTATTGGGTAAAGATATAAATAGTTTTACTAGTTGCTAGTAGAAACGTTGGTCTAGAAATAAATCCCGAAAAAAACTAAGTTCATGTTAGTACCTCATCAGCAGATAGGTGGCAAAATCATATTAGGGTGGCTAATAAATTCCTTGAAAATGTGACAAAGTTAAAATATTTGAGAACAACAAAAACAAATCAAAATAATATTCACAAGGAAATTAGGAGAATTCTGGAAATGCTTGCTACTTCTCAGTTCAAAATATTGTCTTCCTACTCCCTAATGATGAGCTTAAAAATTGTAATTTCCCCCCCCCCCCCCAATATTGTCAGGGTGATTAAGGCAAGAAGAATGAGATCTGCGGGACATGTAGTGCCCATTGATGGGGCAAGAGGTGTGCACTGGGTATTAGTCAGGAAGCTTGAAGGGAAGAGACCGATGGGGAGACCTAGACGTAGATGGAAGGATAATGTGGGACATAGGAGTTGAAGGTGATTGGATTTTGTTGGCCCAGGACAGGGACCAGTGGAGGGCTATGGTTAATTCGCTGATGAACCTTCGTGTTCCCTAAGCCATCTAGTAAGTTACTTAGTTTAAAATGTCAGCATACGCATAAGGCACAAATTAAAAAACCAATAAGTAACATTTTGACAGAATTTACTTGTAAAAGTTATGGGTGGAAGTAGATGGAATCACAATGTCTCAGCCATAATGCACAGATCTGAACATATTAAAGTAGGAACTCACACATGAAAATACCTGTTCTTACACCAGTATGAGTATTACATTTGGGAGGAAATGCATTGCATACGACAGGCATGCTTCACAATCAAAAACCACATGCCTAGTTCCAATTACATTACTCTTCTTATGTGTATTAGTCATTTAGTTTATTTCTGTAATATAATCATTCCCCTAAGAGTGAATCCTTCACTGTTCCCATGTCATATTTCTTTGAATGTTTCTAAAATGCAATGTCTTAGGTTTATACAATAAATTAATACAGACAGATACAAATATGAAGATGGCTGTCTTCTGGTTTGTAGCTCCATGTAGTCTGGTAAAAGTTTCCCAATATTTCATGGGTACTTGGTGCCAACATCTTGTGAGCTGTCAGTATGGGGCGATCAGCTAAGAGAGAAACATCAACGTGGAAGTGGAAAGAAATTCCATTACCTCCACACTTATAGGTACATATGGTACCAAGATTTAACTTCAAGAGTAGCAATAATACTGGAAGGTAAAGTGTACCGAGGAGGATACAACAGAGTATAGTAGTATTCATAGTAGGGATAAAGACATAATTACAGCAGGCCATCCATGTCAGTGTTTTAGAGATGAGTACCGCAGCTCCAAGCCGCTCTGAATCTTTTCCTGGCTGTGCCAAATCTAGTACAGCCTAGGTACTATGGAGTGCAAGCTCACAAGACATCTGGCAACTACTAAGTCGGTAAATTTCTAAAAAAAACTATTGGTTCTACAACCCAGAAGATAGCCACCTTCACACTCACTGCATTATCAGACTTCATTTCATCATTTACTCGCGCGCTCCGCAATTTCATTCCTGAAGCATCAAGCAAGGCACTGACAGATGCAAATTAACAAGGATGGTGTAGTCTTCTGGTATAACAATTTCTCACCCTGACGGTAACTCAAGAATTGCATAACATTTTAACTCTTACTAATAAGAAACAAACATGAGCATTAGTCTCATCTCTGTTCAAAACTTTTCAGCACTTCCAGGAGAAAGGAAAATCAGGACAACAAATCGACTGATGAGGAAGTAAGGCTGTCATCTTTAATTCACTTTACTGAACATATCACAAACACATAAAATTATAAATTACTCCTGTATTTTTTATTAGAAGAAAGCATGATGAGGTGTGAAGCAGAACAAAAGAGGAGGGCATGACAAAGACATATTCAATTCAATTCTTTATTATTTGTGTGCTGTATCAACAGCCTGATGGCCAATTACAGATACAGCACAGAGATAAACTCACAAACACAATAAAACATAAAAGGTAAAACAAGCAATATATAAAATAAATTGATACAAAAAAACACAAAAAATTACTACTAACTATATTAGGATATTTGTAAAAATAACATGAATCAATTAAATAAATTATACTATTATAAAAAGTGAAGAAGTGTAACAATTTTCGTCTCGAATATGTCCAAATCCCTGCAGACAACATTAGCAGCTGATGCGCATCTAGCAGAAGGACTGTTTTTGATCAAAGGGCTAAAACTGAACACAGAAAAATCTCTCAGATTCCGAGCAGGAATGCGCAGACCGACAGCTTCCAGAAGGGAAGAACAGCATTTAAAACCGCGGTTAACCTGTGCAAGGAACAGTGCATCACTAGAATGCCTTCTCTTACGCAGGGTCTGGAGTTTTAAAAACTCTTAACGCATCAGCGTAGCTGTAATGCACTTGGGGGAGGAACGATAGTAGCAAAGGGCTGCAAACTTCTGCTGGATACGTTCCAGTTTGTTGGCATCAATAGTCGTAATAGAATTTCAAACGACCGAGGCGTACTCAAGCTTGGATCTAACTAAGGTTACATATAACATATACAGGCAATCGAGAGAAGAGAACGAAAAGGTTAATGTGCGAACAAGACCCAGCAACTTAATACAATGTGAAAATATGTGGTCAACATGGTTGTGAAATCGGAGCTTGGAGTCAATAAATTTTCCCAGGTCTTTAATGGTATCGGAACGTGTTATGGAGGACTGAAAAAGTTTGTAATCAAAGATCAAAGAAGTGGTTTTCCTGGAGAAGGAAATTACTGTAGTTTTACTAATATTGAGTTTCATGAAGTTAGCAGTGCACCAACCTTGTACCGAGTCAATGTCAGTTTGAAGTTCATTGCAGTTGTTGGGAGATTTAATGGCACGAAAAATTTTGATATCATCAGCAAAAAGAAGGCATTTAGAATGATTAATTACTTGGCATATATCATCAATAAACAAATTGAAAAGTAGAGGACCCAAAACAGATCCCTGTGGAACACCAGAGAGGACCACAAAAGGAGACGAAAGAGTTCCAGAAACGCGAACCTGGGATTGTCTGTTGGTTAAGTAACTACGAAACCAGTTTACATAACCATCAGAGAGCCCAAAAGCACTGAGCTTCTTGAGTAGAAGAGTATGAGGAACAAGATCAAATGCACTGCTAAGATCAAAATAAACAGCATCAGCTTGACCCTGGGAGCCAACTATTGGGTTAACAAAATCTAGATAGGTTACGAGATTAGTAACTGTAGATTTAGATTTTGTAAAACTATGCTGACAAGGATTTCATTTAGACTTTATGTAATGTGAGATATGATCGTAAATAACAAGTTCAAATAATTTGGAGAAAGTATTAAGTATAGAAATGGGTCGGTAGTTACTAACAGTGGCAGAGTTACCTTTTTTAAAAACAGGAACTACTGCTGCCTGTTTCCATAAAATAGGGAAATAATTCTGTGCTAAACTTAGATTAAAGATGTGCTTGAGAACAGGAACAAAGCTCTCCGAACAACCCTTTATAACAAAGCTAGGAATATCATCAAGTCCGACAGATTTGGAAGGTCTCAGACGACGAATTGCTTTACAAATGTCCAATTCCGAGATAGGGGCTAAAGACAAGAAGTCAGAGGACTCCACAGGGGAAGGGGATACGCCTAAATAGGAGGTACTATAGACCGACTGAAAATGCTTAGCAAATACATCGGCAACCAAATGGGGTTCAGCCAAATGAGTGCCGTTAACCTCAAGCTGAATACAAGTGGAATTTCTTTTTCTACGAGACGCCACGTATTTCCAAAATTGCTTGGGTTGCGACTTTAAATTGTCGTCAATTGACTTCAACCAAATATGTCTGTCAGACTTGATTGTAGCCTTTACTAGCTTGCGATAGAAGGAACATTTACTATAAAAGTAATCAGAGTTATTCTTTTTAAAACGTCTGTAAAAGAAATCTTTCTTCCAGATGTAGTACCATAAGGCACTCGAAAACCAGTGGGGGAATTTTGATTTTCTTGTAAACCCGCGGGGAACAGCCGTATCTATAGCATTTAAAACAACCGAGTTCAGGCTAGCGACAGCATCATCGACAGCGGTGATACTGTACATATATGACCAGTCATAACTCGATAGAATGCTATACAACAGGGTGTAATCCCCAGATGCAAATTTACGGTAGGAAAGTTCGGAATTTCTTATACCTGTTTCCAGGGACAATGGAACATTAATAACAAAAGGTGGGTGGTAAACATCCGGCTTTACAATAAAAGTATCAATAAAGCTAGTACCCAACTCACTGAAATTAGTAATGTACAAGGTCTAGGAGACCACTGCTGCCAACAGTTTCCATGCATTGTCTGAGGTCGAGAAGACACGTGGAGGTGTAGATTGCATCTCCCTTGAGTTTCGAATAATAATGGCAGCTAGCCAAAGGGAGACCGCACTTCCAGTCAAAACGAGGGGTGTTAAAATCACCCATAAGAATAACCCGAAAATTTTGTGTGTCTAGATTGTTTTCCAGCCCCACTTAATGGTGCCTGCACCTTGTCGAGGTGGTGGGGCTTGAGTACCTCAGTGACCCCAAGAGCTATGCTGGCGGTAGCATTGCTACTGGTAGGGCCTCCCTAGCCAGATTGGTCGAGGGGGAGAGGTCAGACTAAGACAGGTACCCTGGTCCTCCAGGTTGGGGGTTGGTCGCAAGGCTAACAACCTTGCATCGTAAAAAAGAATAAAGTTGAGAATAATTTGATGAATGAAGCCGGACTGTCCTCACGAAGACGAACATTAGCTAGGAACAAGGATAAAAATTTGGTACTACATATTGGAACATGGAATGTGCGCACTCTGCTACAAGTAGGAGCGATGAATGGTATAGCTGATGAAATTATAAAATATAGAATGGAAATTGTCGCTATACAAGAAATTAGATGGAAAAATAAGGGAGTAATAAATAAGGCAAAATTCTCCATATATTATTCTGGGAAAGACGATAGGCAAGGAGAATGTGGAGTAGGATTTATTGTTACCCGACAAATGCGTAAGGCTGTGCTGGCCTTTACGCCAGTAAGTGAAAGAATATGTACACTTAGAGTAAAAGGGAAACTCCATAATATAACACTTGTTAATGTCTATGCACCAACCGAGGGGACAGAAGAGGTGGCAGTGGATGGTTTCTATGATGAATTGCAGTCTGTATGTGATAAAATTTCGAAACATGACATGATAATAGTACTTGGTGATTATAATGCAAAGCTTGGGAAAGAAGAAGTCTATGTCAAACTATTTGGAAGGAATAGTCTACATGAAGAAACTAATAATAATGGCCTAAGGGTAGCACAATTTGCAGCTGCAAATAATTTAAGGGTCATGAGCACATACTTCCCAAGGAAAGATATTCATAAGGGTACTTGGAAAATTCCTGGAACAAATAATTTTAATCAAATAGATCATATATTGGTATCTAGGAGATGGGCGACAGATGTAGAAAATGTGCGCACATTCCGAGGGGCAAATTCTGACTCGGACCATTATTTAGTTGGGTTTAGAATGAAGCAACAAATATGTATGGTTATGAAAGGGAAAAGGGAAAGAATTAAAAGATGGAATGTAGACAAATTAGAAGATAGGGGTACAGTACAGGAGTATCAGTGTAATTTAAACTTAGAATTACAAAAGATAGAAAAAGGGCCTAATATTGAAGATGAATGGAACTGCATAAAGAATGCCATTTTAAATACAGCACATATAACTGTTGGAGAAACAAGAAGATCAAGAAATGAAGATTGGTATGATGATGAATGTAGATCGGTCGTGGAACAGAAGAAGCAAGCTAGAATGAAATGTTTACAGCGAAATACGAGAGCTAATAGAAATCTTTATAATGAAAAACGGATATTGGCCACCAGAATATGTAGAAAGAAGAAAAAAGAAATGTTAGGAAGAAAGATCGACAGTATGATAGAACACCATCGTAGAAATGAAAGTAGAAAATTTCATAAGGAGCTTCAAGAAGTAACACAAGAATACAGACCGAAAGCTGTAGCATGTAAAGATAGTCAAGGAAATCTATTGACAGAGAACCGTGATATTGTTAATAGATGGAAAGAGTATTTTAGTGGTATCCTGACCGGAAATATAATTGAGACAGAGCAGCCGACATATTATACTGTGGATAATTACATTGAAGATCCTACGTTTGAAGAAGTGCAAAAAGTAATCAAATGTCTGAAAAATGGTAAAGCACCCGGAAGTGATGGGATTACTGCTGAACTACTAAAAAAATGGGGAGTCAAGTTATCGGAGAGAATACATTATCTGATATTGTTGATCTGGAAAGAAGAAAAGATTCCAGAGGAATGGACCCTAGGAGTAATACAACCTATACATAAAAAAGGAGATAAAATGGAGTGTACCTATTATAGAGGAATTACACTTCTGAATGTAATATATAAAATCTTGTCAAGTATTCTATATAATAGATTGGTTGTATATGTAGAAGAGATGTTAGGAGAGTATCAGTGTGGCTTTAGAGCAGATAGATCAACGATAGACCAGATATTTGTATTGAGACAGATTCAAGAGAAAGACTATGAATATAATATTGACTTAAATCATTTATATGTGGACTTCAGACAAGCATTTGATAGTCTCAATAGGGACCAAATGTTAAATGATATTCTCCTATTAGGGATACCATCTAAATACGTCAGGCTCATTAGAGCGACGTTGAAAGACTCCAAGGCTGTAGTAAGAGTAGATGGTGAGCTAACTAAACCATTTAATGTCAATATGGGAGTTAGACAAGGAGATGCTCTCTCAACAATGCTCTTTAACCTGACGCTGGAAGCATCTATTCGGAAACTTGAGATCTCAGGACATATAGGCATAAAATCAATACACGTGAGTGCATATGCAGATGATATAGCTATTATTAGCAGGAATAAAGCTGCACTGGAAGAAACAGTATTAAAATTGATAGAAGAAACAGAATTAAGGGGGCTAAAAATAAATGAATCGAAAACAAAATATATGAAAGTTACAAGAGCAGCAAGAAATGTCACAAATAAATTGAGAATAGGGCATTATAATTTTGAACATGTGCAGAATTTTAATTACCTGGGTTCACAGATTAATACTATAAATTCAGTAACTAATGAAATTAAAGCACGTATTGTGAATGGTAATAGATGTTATTATGCCTATCAGAATTTAATGAAGTCTAAAATACTGGGGAGGGAACTTAAACTGAGAATCTATAAAGTTCTGATAAGACCAGTAGTCACATATGGATGTGAAGCCTGGACATTAACTAGCTTTGATGAGCAACAACTTAGAATATTTGAACGCAAAATATTACGAAAAATCTATGGTCCAATACAGAATAGTGATGGCTCCTGGAGAATTAGGATGAATCATGAACTAGATTGTATCATACAGGGAGCAGATATCGTGAGGCTAATCAAAAGCAAAAGGTTAGCCTGGCTTGGCCATGTTGCAAGAATGGAAGGAAACAGGGTAACTAGAAGAGTTATGGAATGGAGACCGATGGGAAGAAGGATGAGAGGGAGACCACGGAAACGATGGATAGACGACGTGGAGGAGGATGTGAGGACGATGGGAGTAAGGGGATGGAGAAGAATTGTGAATGATAGGACAGAATGGAAAAAAATCATCGAACAAGCTAAGACCCACACAGGGTTATAACGCTATAAGAAGAAGAAGAAGAAGAAGAAGAAGAAGAAGAAGAAGAAGAAGAAGAAGATTGTTTTCCAGAAATCTAAAGTAATTAGCAACAACTTCAGGTTTAGCATCAGGCGGAAAGTAATGGTTGCCGATGAATAGATTTAGACCATCAAAAGTGAGGATTTCAACCCATACACATTCTTCAAAGGATTCTAAGTCGTGCCTGCGGTTACAGGCACGTACTCCGGGGGATAAAGCTATTAACACTCCACCTCCACGCGTCTTATTTGTGCATATTCTGTCAGAACGGAAAACAGTGTAACCGTCCGGAAATAAATTGTGATCGTAACACGAGTCGTTTAGCCATGTCTCAGTTAAACATAAGATACTATAACCAGAGGACCAGACGCTATCGTAGAATTCGAGTTGCTTGGTTCTGAGACCTCTGACATTTTGGTAATAAATGTCCAAAGAATTGAAATACTGTTTTCTAGTAGACATGGAAAAACCACCCGTGTTGACATCACCGGTGCGAGCCATTTAACTGAGTGAAGTAGCCCCATTCCCCAGAGGTTCCTCAGAAATGGCATTTGCACCTAATTGATTTGAAGGTGCGACCCCTAAAACTAAAACCTCTGCACCAGGGGAGGACGGACGAGATGAAAGAGTCGGGGGGGAATAAATTTGGTCAGGATTAAGACGACCAAAATACGGAGCAATTAAACACCCACTAAGCCAGACACCGATATTGTTTACAAGATGGAAGTCATCCTCCACGACTGAAATGTGGAATGACGCATACGAGTTAAATTTTGTCTTTAACCTGGTGCAGGTAAGCGAGTCTTCTATATCTGCGGAAGTGACGTCCGGGGAGAAACGAGAGACGAACAGCGACTTCATTCTCACCCTTTTTGCTATGACAGCCAGCGAAGAAGAGCTCCTCACTCCAATCATTATGGGCCTCACTTTCTTGGAAGAGTTAGCCGAAGAATTGGCCGACTCAGGAAGTTCAACCCTCCTATTGGTGGGGGCTTCTTTCCCAGACAATGCCTTCTTCTTTTTGCCGACGACTGTCACAAATCCATCACCGGAAGTAACAGGAACAGCAACATCTGCATTCTTCCCGGCATTGGACTTAACAGAAACGGTGCTGATGTCAGTAACACCAGCAGACACAAAATGATGCAAACGGGCGGCAGCCACTTCACTATTGGACTTTGCTGCTGGGGGCAATGACTTAACAGATGTAGGAACTAGGGAGGTTGTACCCCCACAAGTAATTTTGTTAAGATGAAATTTTAGATGGTCATTGTCCTTCCGAAGTTGCTGAACATCTTCAGAAAGCTTTAGGACCATCTGGACCAGATTTTCAACCAAATTATGGGTGCTAACACCATTCAGCCGAACCGTCTCCAGTTGTACACTGAGCGATTCAGGGTCCTTAAATGCTGGCAAGATGAGCTCCCTGTCGGGAGATACAATCTTCAAAGGAAGATCCGATGTGGAGGCCGATCTGGTTGCACGAACAGGAGTGTTATCATCCCTGGACGCACGAGACCCGATACAGCAAGAAACACACTTAAAGGTGGATACACCACTACTCATATAAAACGAACATTCAGATTCCGAAATTTGCAAACAACAAAGATGATACCTGGAGCCACAGGGCCCACAACACCTGATAAACTTTTGTTTACCATAAAATGGTTTTTTACATTGCGGACAGCAATCCTTACTGGCAGCCATTCTGCCGGCTGGCAGCACACCACAACCAGCAAACGCACACAAAAATTCGCTGACACTCACAATATACGGAGCACCAGCAAAACACGTCTATCCACTCCAACAACTAGAAGTACTATGTGTACCAATATAACACATTTTGAAGGTGTTGTGATAAAGCTCCTTGCAATTTTAGCTGCTGAATAAGACAGTAATGCAACTACATGCATCAACCACCATTTCTCAAGGTATGAGCCTGGGTGGAATGGGCATGATGGATAACTGGGATTCCATTCATGAAAAGAACAGGAATTTTCAAAACAACATCCAGGTCTGCTGTGCAGTCCACCCAATCTCCTACTCAGTCCTGGAGTTCCTCTTCAAAGGATAAATCACCTGGAGCATGAAGCTGATCACTCACTTCCATCTACTGCTGAGACAGAGTGGATGGAGTGTTACATTCCTTCTTCCAGACAACCTCAAACCATGATACTTATGCAAGGAGAAATTTACATTCCTTCCTCCCATCAAGTATTTAAGTTTTAGACAAAACATTTTAGAATGTCTTCTTGGATAGAGTTTTGATTCTACAAATTTGTTTTTAGAGCTCTCATTGTACTAAAGGCAACATCACAGTACAAAATGTTATTTTAAGGTTATAGAGAGACATAAAGTCTCAGTTTTAAATTCTGTGTATTAGAATGCTGATTGTTTCTTCCTCCTGTAAACATCTTTTTCAACATGATTAGGAAAAGAACAAAAGCTGCACCTAGAATGTTTGCTGCAGGTTCCAGTCATGTCCCTATTATTCTCCCAATGTAAATGTGATGGAAACAGGCATGTGGGAAATTTGCTTTTTAATGGTTTGCACAAATGGAGAAGAAGGATATTGATTTCAGTTTTAAAGCATATTTCCTCCACTTCTTGGCTGAGTGGCTATATTAACAGGTAGTATTTTAAAAGTCTGTAATCTGCAAAGATGCCTCATGCAAGATAACCCTACTACATAAAATTGATAGAGGGTTCTTTATGTGATAGTTTGTACATAAAAAGGTATTGTAAAAATATACAAATGGAGGAAAAAGTGAATGCATATATGATATGACATGAATTAATTGGTAATTGTAACAGAAAGCAATTATGTAATTCTTCTGAAATATAACAATAGGATGTCTTCTATATCAGTGTTTTGGGTAACATATGCAGATAATTAGAAATGGCCAAATAGTTGGTTCTTTCTAATTGTATGCATCAAACAAAATGATTGTGTTCTATTCTTAAAGCAAACCCAGAAAATTATTACAAACATAGCGTTGCAACCTCTTCATTAGTGAGAACTGGAAGCATCAGTAAATCAAATGAGACAAGTAAAACACCTTATTAGAAGCACATTCAATTTTGTTCTTAAAAATACCTTAACAGTATTTTCATGGTCATAAAGTATTGACAAAACTTTCTGAAAATGTCGTCTGTTACTTTGAATGCGTAGCTGAGCTCTGTGGCACTGGTACACTGAAAAATTTCTGTTGTCACAGCCACTAAATCAAATGCTAAAGCTAGTCCTTCATGTTGACTCTTTCCAACTAAATTACATCCTTTAGATGCCCCCACAGGTAGGATTTGGTAGATGTAAAATCAGACCACAGATTTGGTTCATCTCATCCATCAGCATGTGTGACAAGAGTCCAAAAGCTGATTTATGTTGCAGGTAAAATGGATAGGAACTTTGCCATGCATAAACCACAATTTGTTACATTGTCAATGGTACAGCCAACATTATTTGAGATAATTCTGTTGAAAATGGAAATAAGACTCCCTATGAGTTGAAATACTAACTCATAAAGTGATCACCAGTTATTCCTGTCCAAATGTTACTTTTGAATTGATGCTTCATTGCTGCAGCCACTAACAAGGCTCTGACCATATCATTACAGGAGCTTTATCTTGGCTTGATTTTAGGAACACAATCCTTAAATGAAATGCATGCAATTAAGAATCAGCCGCCCATATATTATATATTGCAGGAGGTGTCAGGCAATTAATCTGCATTTATTCTTCATATTAATACGCCATGACGCGTAATTAATTTCATCGCCTAGCGTGTGAAGGAATCTGGACCATGAAAAACTTGGCATCAAGACAAACTCTTTTTTGCCAGTATGAAGACGCAATTAAGGCTCTCAAGGAGGGAACAATTGCAAAGGCCATGTTCAAGTTGGAGAAGCAGCAACACAGAGTTAGAACTCTTAGCTGTGAAAGACTGTACTTTAATTACTGTAATTTCATTGAAACTTTATTTGTTTAATTATGCTATAACAACAGACAACATTGCAGCATTATGACGCCATTTGCAATGTCCATTCATTATTACCATCAGCAAATCAGTCATAGATTCCACTGCATTTTAGTATCTAATGACCAGCAAGTGTCCAGATCTTTCTAGAGGAAACAAAGTGTAACACATCATCATCATATAAAGTTCTTGCATCCAGACCTTCTAAAAAACATCAAATTGTAAAACTTAAGTAAATTTAAAATGAATACATAGAGATATTTACTATACACCAATATTAATATAAAAATTACCTGTTCACTTAAAGCTTCTTAAAAGTAACATACAAAGTCATCTGCTGACGGAATGGTAATTCTGACCAGCAAGTGAGTGGTCAGGAACAGAAATTACTAGACCTTTTGCCCTCTTAATTAAGTATATGGTGTGTATTATGTCAGCAAGCACTGTTTGCTTCTACAAGCATTATTATGATATGTTTTCACTGTGCACTCAACTTATGTATTAACTCTCATGTTCCTGAGTATCAGCTGCATTTTCTTTTCAGTTATTCGACCCACCATTTGTCTGCCTCTGCTTCTCAGCATCATCACTTTGCTACTTATGATTGGCGTGACACTTGCCCCTTTTAAACTTCCTCAACACCAAGATATATATCAGTAACAATTCTTTCTAAAGAATGATCCTCTTAACATTTTAGTTTCACTTCCAGAATTTCCACTCATATCCGTTCTATTCCTGAGAAGACCAAAAGATGGTGCCATAGAAAACAAAGTACATTACCTCAAGTATAGTAATTTGCTGACAGTTTAGGTGGATGGAAAATTGTAACGGAACTGTTTCTGAATTTTTTGCATCTTACTCTGAATAATGCAGACAGTGGAGAATGGAGTTCTAACTGCATTAGTTTTCTTACATGTTTTGGAAGAACTTAAAAATGAAAAAAATGGGCAAATATGTAGCAATTTATCAAAAATGTTTATATTCATGTGTATGTTTCACTGGTAAATAACAAAACATCATTTATTGCATAGATTCAAATAAACTATTAATATTATCAGTTGAATTTCAAAGGCACAACATCTGAAAACTGTAGCTGAAATATCACTCATCACATCCCAAAGTTCAACACTGCTGAGAATTTCCACTTCATTATGATCCATTAGGCATCAGGACTGGAGCTATGCAAGAACAAGCCTGCAATACTAATAACAAAGGTAAAAAAATTAGTGAGTAAATTCAGATATAGTGGAACTTAATTAATATGGTGTGTAAGAGATAAGTAACAATGTCTTATTAAGACATGATTATAAAAGTGTATTTTTGTTTTAAAATTCAGACTAGGCCCCTGAAAATTAAACAAATGTCTTCATTATGTGTAAAGTTCAACAGTGAACCTGATGCTGAATTAGCTTAATGTAATTTACATTACCAATACCAATTTGTTAAGTCATCTTTTCCCACTGCATGGCACTTCCTCTGGTAGCAGGAGAAGGCATCCAGAAATGGAGGATCTCTGGAAATCAGGTGGGATGCTAACTCCTCACCATAAAAGGACTAGCATATTTATACGGGTCTAAATTTTTAACTAGCTGAGCGTGCTGTCAGCCTCTCAAAAAGAATGCTCCATGCAGTACAAATTTTTGTGCACATCTTCATCTCTATTTTCCATTAGGTTTCCTTGACAAGTTTCTCTGTGTATTCAAAATGTGGCAAAAGAAATCAAGCATCTCAAATGTGACCATGAAGTCCCTCTGTGAATTCATGCTGCCTCCTGTCCGAAAACGATCACTAAGCGATCTCTATCCCCCCCCCCCCCCTCTTGCCACATTCCCAAGTTTGGCATTCCTGACCTGCAGCATAATTAATTTAAGTAGCCATGGGATCTGCCAATGTAAAGCACTTATGTGAAGTGAATCTATCTTTCATCTACTGCGTGCACAGGAAAAATTTTGAGTGCCTTCACAGTTTATAGCATGCAGTCCCCCCACAACCTGTTAATTCTCATGGGATGCTCTTCTTTCAAGTGCTTAGAATGAAAACACAGTGCTGCCAATGTGTATATTGAGCATTAACAGACTAAGAGCCAGTTGACAGTCTGACTGCATGCAGCCTTTGTAATAACACTGCAACTGCACTCTCATTCAAAAATGAGGCTCTGGAATGAGGTATGGGATGACTGAGACAAGAAAGAAAGGATTGAAGAAAGTAAGAAAGGACTCCAGCTCGTGTATTAAATAAAAGCTGATGTTGTAATTAAGAGTCTATAATAATGGGACTGTGTACCAAAGAATTCTAAGGCAATGAAAATTGATTTTGACATGCTGTGTTATATTCATCTCATTTTTTATCCTCATAATCAACCAGAAATTAGTTCTTGGGCATGTTGTGATTCAGAAGCAACCTTCAACTCTGTGACTGCAGGCCTATATTCATAAATTATTTTAATTATCTTACTGTGTGGGTGTTGACAGAGGTTGAAGGTGCTGTTGCCATGAAAATGTTGAGTGTCTGCCAGTGACATAAAGGACTCCAGGAGGGTAAGGCGAAGACGAATTTTGTTCCTCTTTTCCTTCTCTTTCGATCGCAAGAGAACTGTTCACTTTGATTTTGTTGAAAGTTACGCATCGTGACAATGACCTTGGTAATGATGCACTTGCTGTCTACGAGTTTTAGGCCAGAAATTGATGTTGAAACTGGACCATCTACCAGATTCACCACATCTGGCTATGCCAAAAACTGAACACTCATTTGAGGGGCCACAGAATTTCAGGGACATGCAATGGCCACCCTGAAAAGCATTCCTAAAGAGGAGTTACAGAAACGTTTCCAGCAGAGGATAAACCGCTTCACAAAGTGTATTGGTATGCAGGAAGACTGCTTCAAACATAACAGCAACCATTATTGGGCAAGTAATTAAACGCAGCTTTTATGGGGCATTTCAGGGATGTAATTGTCACATCTCGTGAAACAAACATATGTCATATGTTGAAGTTTGAAAACTGGAAATTTATTCTGAACTTCACAGGAAAAAATCTGTACCTCAGAGGATAGCCATTCCATTCTGTTATTCCAAAGATATTTCAGACTATTTTATTGGATCATAAAATGGTGATTTCAGAGAATAAAGTTAATGCCATGCACTACTAATAAATCTCATTCTAAGGGTTTTAAGACAGGTAACAAAAGAGGCTTATATATCAGTGATGACAGCTTACTCTAAGGTAGAAAATTAATTATACTGTAAACTCATTAACTCACACAACAGCAGAAGAACATTAAATATTGCAAATTAAATTATAATAACTGCAAGAACTAAACAGTTATTTCAATTAATTTTCGTACAAAGCAAGAACTTAATGAGTAAATTATCAACTTTTCAACTTTACCTGGTGTGGCCAAGAATTTCATTTATGAGACAGAATGCACACTTTCAAAGTGCAGAATAACAAACATTACACTGGCACAGGGCACCAAATGTGACCAGTAAACAACACTGTTTACAATTGTGAAAACAAATATATATTTAAGCCATGAATGCATGACATAAAGGATTCACATTCCTATCAACAGGTGCATTTTTACATCATTTTATGTAGGTCTAATATGAAATCACATTAAACAGTTTGCCCATATGAGTCCCATGTAAGTTAAAACCCACCCACAAGCATGTGATGGCTATGTTCTAATTGTGACCACCTCATTTCCTGGCAGTTTGCTTCCTGCTGCTGCACTGGCAAGTGTCACAGTGGATTCCACATTTAGTGAGACACACTGTATGAGACCACAGACAAGATGATGGAATAATGCGCCTGATAATTGCTACAATACATACACTCCATGTACAGCAGGTATGGGTGGTTGATAATGGCCCTTTATCACTTCAAATGAGGATTTGTCTGAGAAATAAACGAATAATAAAAGACAAAAGTGAAAGAAAACAATGAAGAATTGTGAGGTAAGATCCTTATTTCCTTTTCCTTCTTCAAACATTAGTACTCTACTAATTTTTTTAATATATATACATATATATATAAAGAACAAAAAGCTGATTACTTATCAAAAGAATTATGAATCTTGTACTTCTTTCTGGGTACGTGGCATTAAAAGAGTGAAGATGAGTCTTATATATATCAATATATTTAAAATTAAAAATACAACACAATTTAATGAAAAAACAATCATATACAGGTTGAGTCAAAAGTATGTTCACAAACTGTGTGAGTGTATTAATGGATCAAAAATAGGAAAGAATGTTTCTATGTACATGTGGCCGCAAATGCTTATTTTTCAAAATAATATCCAAAAATAAGTCTCAATGTATGCCTTTATTGCCAAGGATAAGGACAGGGATGTTTCTTTGTAACAGATGCTCAAAGGTTGCTCCTCCATTCTCCACACATGCCCGAGCACGATGTACACAAGGTTGACGGATTCATTCATACACAACAGGGTTTCCTCGAATCATCAGGCATGCATTCTGCCAGTACAATCACATAAAGTTTGTAAACATACTTTTGACTCACTCTGTATATATACACATACAAATATATAAAAAGGCTAAATAGCTGATTACTTATAAAGAGATTTAAGAACCATGTACTTCCGGGTATATGGCACTAAAGAGTAAACATGAGTCTTATCTAACCATATATTTGAAAATAAAAAATCAACACAATTAAATATATGAAACAATTAGAAAAAATAATTAATTTGAAAAAACAAATATAACAAAAATAATTTGAACATAACAATCAAATATAACAAAACAATCAGATTCTTCACCGGATGGCAGTGAGGAGGTCTAGGACTGATTTCTTCTCCTGAAACAAGAGATGAAAATCACATCAAACATTTTTATAAATGTCTACAAATGTAACCTTAAAAAATGTTAGCATTACAAGATACAAGTTTCCCCCTCCCAATGAATAAGTTAAACATCTTACTTTCCGTGAACGATCTTTACTGAACACTTTCCAGAATTGCAGAGTCTCATCCCCAGCGCCAGTTACAATATCTTCTCTGTCTGGAGACATGGCAAGATACGGCACTCCAGATGAATGGCCAGTGAGATTTGCAACCCATGACATGTATGGATATTTCCAAATGTGTGTGTTGTATTTGGAGTCACTGTGGGTGCTAACCTACAACAAACAATTAAATTTCCATAAAACATAGAATCATAAGTAACAATCTGGAATAACATCCATTCCAAATTCCTTGAAAATTTGTCAGCCATTCTCATTAACAGGTAATGATGCAAACAATGACACAGCCAATGACATCATCAGTTAATGCACAGGATAATGGATATTGGCGTCACTGTAGATCGTAATCCAGCTACCTCACAACTTGTACCATGTCATGTTGGTATTACAGATTGCAGAGTACAATTATGGAGTAGCCTCAAACAGAGTACTTTACATGCCAAACGTCTATTGTTGTAAGTGTATGGTAGTACAAAGAAAACTTATCCTCTGCATGGACTCAAACATGCCTAGGAAACACGCATTGGTACATCGCGCGCACCAAAGGTATTCTAGGAAAAGGAAAATTCAGCTCTTCATCATTTAAATCTTCCTGGTTTACAATGTCTCTGCTAACTCCGGGCAAGTCTGAGGCAACCACAGGGCAGATTCCATACCGCAACCAAAACGGTGATTACTAAGAGGGTCCCTAAAGTTTACTGAGTGTTCTGAACCACAGTGGGGGGTACGGTACACTTCATTTCCCAAGAATTTATTTTTGGAAAATGTGAAGACATCAGTTCATAAGCAAAATCTGAGAGATGTGGATGAATGAAAACCCTGTTAATTCCTCTGTAAACGACAAATATTAACCTAATGAAAACTTATTCGATGTAAAGCTGGCCCTTTTACACTGCCAACACAGGGTGAAGGTAAGGAACCGTCCCAAGTGGAGACGACTTCGCAGTTATAATTTTATGGTTACATTAAGTGCAATCTTCATCAAAGTACAAATGTACAGATTTTATAAATTATGCCTGAGGCAAATGGCATTTCAAAATTATTTTTGCGTATGTTAAGGTGAACACAATATATATTTAAATTTAATCTTCTATTTTACAAATACTTCACTATCCAAAGAAAAATAAAATAAAATAAAATAATAATAATAATAATATATCTTACTTCGATCAACAATATCGTTCCAAGTACAAATTGCAGACCACATCGACATGCAAGGAACTTACCAGTTCAGAAGAATGTTTAGACCAGACGAGATTACAGACTTGAGATCCAGTGTTCACACACTGCTTTGGTTGTCCTGTGAGTGTGTTCCAGAAACAAATACACTGATCAGCTGCGCCTCCACCGCTAGCCAAGAGTCCACGTTGGTGCGGGGACCAGGCAATAGGAGCAAAAAAATGTATTTCTGTATATTAAGAATAGTGTCCAAATGATCAGTTTGATACATCATGCTGCATAGAATATTAAAATAAAGAAAGAGAATGGAGGAGGCAGAGATGAGAAATGTGAAGAAATTTACTTTGCAAATTATAAATGCTGAGCAAAACAGTGAAATCAATGACATCCAAAGAATATGAGCACCATATTGGAGAAACCATGAACTTGTATCAGTTATATTACGCTCTTCTCAATTTTCCATTCCAGCACTCAATTATGAATCATGTGAAGCAGCACATACTATACACAGTACAGGGAAACGAAATGCATTTTCATAAAAAAAAATTGGGCGGGGGGGGGGATGACCTGGAGTTTTTCAATTAATGCTCAAGGCATGGTATAATGGCATTCCACAAAATTTGCTCCTATTGTTTTCAATCAATCCCTTCCACGATCAATATCTTTTTGAGAATATGAACCAAAACATAACATTCTTTTTATTTCACATTTGGAATATATCCACAAAAATGGTGTCATAAATAAATGTGATTTACGGGCAATAATTGGAACTGATTCTCCCAGCACTTATGGTTTTAAGTACATGATTTTTCCTGCATCAAAGACTGCACAAACACGTGACAATATAATAACAATATTTACTCACTTCACAGAATCTTATTTTAATCCGTCACAAATGCGGATGATAAACACAATGATTCCTACCTTTCACTGCTGCCAAATGCTGAGTGTAAGTCTGCACAGGTGAGTCCAAATGGAGATTCCAAATATTGAGGCGATTGTCATTGCCACCGGATGCCAGGCTCTGCTTGTCTGGAGACCACTTCAAGCCGCAAACCTTTAAACAATGGATATTTATAGTAATTGAAATTGATGACAATAATTTAAAACATATTTTTCAGCTCTAACTATAATAACAATATTAGATGTGAGGTTCTGACCGTGGTGAAGATGTTGATGCTGTTCTTTTGGGTCATGATGCGATGCGGAGATGAAATGTCTTTATCTTCAGAGCTCAAGATGGAGACTGTATGTATGTGTCTCCAAAACTCTGGTATCTATGTCAGTCCACATGGTTTAACAATCCAGAAAAATATGACAACTGTTTTGCAGTAATAACAAAATTAATAACACTTAAATGATTTCCTACTTACGTCTTCTCTCTGGCACAAGACTAGGATTTCTCACATCACACTGTAAGATAAGTCCATCCCGACGTCCTGACAAAACAACATCACCATTCCAAGGAAGAGATCCAACTCTGTCTGGATGGGTCAGCAGCTCATTAACTTGGGAATTTACAGCAATGTCCCAGACTTGCACATAGCCATGATGTGTGCCAATTGCTACCAAATTTCCCTACAAATACAAAACACCAGGTCATAAATGTGTCCATTAATAAGAGTCAGTCCTAAATTATGTCAGAGGTGACTCGATGTGTCATCTGTTTGGTAACATTTCCTGGTCAGAATATGCAAATTCTTACCCATTATGTACAGCCGCTGAAGAATATGGCAATAATATTTCATTTATATAAAATTATGACATCACGGTACATCAGAATACAGACAAATACATTTTTCTTTGCAAGTCTTCATGGATGGAGTAGCCTATATAAATAACGCCCTCGTAACTGGCCCCATCTCATACCCACCTTGAATGTGTGTAACTGTAATTTTTGCAAAAATTACTGTTAACACTAAACACCCACAAGCCAAAGTTATACAGACAAATGCATGTATCCTGAAATAAATATGGCTACCTCACAACAAAAATCTCTATAAGACAAACCACTAAAATTTTGGGCTTGGTCTCCCTCATTTGGCAGGTGGAGGACACAATTATTCTCCACCTTCCTCCAGAAGGTTTGTAACAAGAAATCCAAATTCTCCAGATTTATCTTAATGCAAACAACAGTGAACTTCAGAAATAACAAGGTGTTTCCTTTGTCATGGATACAAAACATAAAATGAAAAGCAGAAAGCACCCACAGAAATGGGGCTAGCAGCTGACACTGATTTGAGATGGGTACAAGGAAGACGAGCAGAAGCAGAATTGCAGCAGCAACAACAAGAGGCCAAAATGGGGACTTTGGCAACTTTCAGAATTCAGAACACAAGTCCACAGACTTACTGGGCATGAGACAAGCCTGAGGAAAGTTACATTATGACAGGCAATGAAAAGTCAAGTCCGACAGATAATAGCCCTTCCTGATCTGGTGTCGCTCTATAAGAAAGGGACCTTCTTTTGCTCTAACTTCAAGGGCAAAGTCCACAAGTCATATGTTAGCTACAGTTGAACACAACCTCCAATAACATGGTATAAAAAAGCACAGTAGTAGAGTGTTAAACGGGAAGAGGCTATGCAAATCTCAAGAAATATTGGCCACCTAATATCAGGACCTGCTCTCCAATAAACAAATGTGTTAATTGTAAACCAACAATTACGTCAAATAGTATTCTAGTGGCGGGTGACCATAGGCTGCATCAACATTACGCACTACATGATAATTTTCCTATACAATTAATAATGTATTTATGCACAACACATACTTTAATATTAACAACAAACACAGCAATAACCAAATACAAGATTTCTATCTTCTGGGTTGTTGCGCTGTGTAGTATGGTCGATGTTTACCAACGTTTCTGAGGGCGTGCTGCCTCCATCAACAAGGCGATGAATACTACACAGGGCAACAACCCAGAAGATAGAAATCTTCATAATCACCGCTGTGAAAACCTCAAATCTTACAACCAAATTCAAATTTAACAGAAATATTGATTTCTCTCTGTCACAAGACTAGGAGTTCTCACATCACATTGTAAGATAATTACATCACCACTTTCTGACGACAGAACATCACCGTTCCAACCAAGTACTCCAATTCCGTCAAAATGGTCTTGCAGCTCATTAACTTTTGAACTTATAGCAACGTCCCAGACTTGCACGTAGCCATGATGTGTGCCAACAGCTATCCCTACAAATTCAAAACACCAGGTCATTATTTTGTCCACTAAATAAAGCAAGTCCTAAATTATATCAGAGGTGATGATGCGTTATCTGTTCGGTAACATTTCCTGGTCAGAATATGCATATCCTTATCTATTATCTACAGCAGTTGCAGAATATGGCCATAATTTTTCATTTATACATAATCATGACACCATGGTATATCAAAATACAGACAAATACATTTTGGCTCATAGGTCTTCATGGCTGGAACAGCCTACATAAACAAGGCCTTCACAACTGGCCCCATCCTATAACCAACTTGACTGTGCATAAGTACATTGTTTGCAAAAATTATGGTAAACATTAAACAGCTGACATGTCAATGCATAGTGATAATTTTCCTATACAATTAATAATGCATTTATGCATAACAAATACTTTAAAGAATAACAACAAACACAGAAATAACCAAATTCATATTTAACAGAAATAATTTTCAACGATCTGAGTAAAAACAGTCTGGCCAATACTTACGCGCTCATTCCATGCAACTGATATCACAGAGTTGCCACTTCCAGACACACACTTTATTACAGCATCCACAGCAAAGATAGATGCAACTTCCCAATCCCACACTTAACACATTCTCTTAAGACCAATCAATAAGAATGAGGTAGAAGTCATCTTGAAGCTCAGGGGCATCCAACACCTCCAAGAAAAAGACATAAACTTCAATAAATATGGACAAATATTAAAGTACAAAACATGAAACTCACAATGATTAATATAAAGAAGAAGAAAATTAACTATTTCATAATAAACACTCTATCACTGTCTCATGGCTTGTGTTGGCAGAACAGCTGATCATGGAGTGACAACAGCCGCGTCAGCCAATTCAGATTTCATCAGAGACGGGGGAGAATCAGACACTGAGACGGAATGTGGAGTGAGCACAGATACTTCATTTGTGGATTTTTCAAGATTAAAACTAATACAAAATATGACTAACCTTGAAGGGTATTCTTGATATTTTCCTCCTTGACCTTCTCGGTGCACTAAGCAACTTCTGGCTTTGTGCACTAAGTGGTGACAAGGAAAATATATTTGATCCCAGAATGAACGCTCTTCCTTCACCACATTGCCCTCTAAGATTGTCAATGTTGGCGCCAAGAAGTTCATTTTTCAGCAAACAAGAGTAAGCCAATCTGTCAAGACCTCCATCACCATTTTTATGAGCCTCTTTTTTTCTTTTTTAGTTAAACCATTCGGGTCAGACGCATACATTTAAAAACAGACACAAATTTCATTGACATTTCTACAACTGGCTTACATAAAGAGAAATTCATAAAGCTTATAGACAACGGGGAATTGACAACTTCATGCAAAAGACCTGATGGGAAGTACATCACAAATAGTAGTTTTAAATGATGGCATGATACACTCACTCCAGGTCCAAAGAGAAGAAAAAGTAAATTAATTACCGGAACATACAGCACTGCTTATGTCCTCAATTTCATAATCTGTTATTGTTTTTGTACAGTGCAATTGTAGTCAATTAAGATGAAACCAATTTTTGTGGATAAAGGTTCATTTACATATCTGATAAAGTACTGTCATGAACACAAATTGATTTCATCCTGAGCACAGCATACTCACTTCATCTATCCACTACTCTTATAAAATCACAAAAATCATAACTTAATGAAAAACACTTACTGTGTTCATGAGAAACTTGATGCGCCAACTGTTGCCAACACGCGGCTGAATAAAGCGATCTCCTGACTGCAAGTAAGGACAAGATGTCGGTAACATTGCAGTTTGAAGTACAAAACAAGTAACGCACTCCTTCCCAACTTAAGAATTTCAACTGCAGACAGGAAACAACAGTTAATGACAAAAGAGAATCAGCAAGGCACAGAACACATACTAACCTGAAACACCGACTTCTGTGATCCATGCAGAATCTCCAAATTACACAGATATATAGAGGTGGCGGTAGATGGACTTGCTCTCCTCCTTCCCTACTCCAGACCTTCTCCCACCACCTTCCAACCCACATGGTCCTCAGGTCCTCCTCCAAGACCTGCATCCATCTCTTCCTCGGCCTTCGACGTCTCCTCCTTCCCTCCATTCTTCCCTACTCCACAGCTTCTCCCACCACCTTCCAACACACATGGTCCTCGAAACAAGTGCTTTTGATGATCAGACTATTCTTTAGCCTCTTCCGTGGGTGCATAAGCTGAAACAAAAGACAAGTTTCTGAAGAGTCCTTTGAGCCTTATCTTGCATATTGTCTCCTAAAGGCTCAAAAACCAAATAGCTTCGTTTTTATCCACCCTGCCATGTCCATTCCACCTCACCTACTCCAATGCCACCATGTCCATCCCATACTTCAGCACCTCCATCATTTTTCCTACCTTCATCATAGTTCTAACATTCCATGTGGCCACGGTCAATGTCGCAGTTCGCTTCCGAGTCCGTGAACGTTTGCCAGGTCCATTACCAAATAATCCATCCATCCGAGGCTCTTTTGAGAGTATCCTAACAATATTTGTTTTCCGGGGTGGGGTTGTTAACCCCAAGCCCAAACCCCAACCTGGAGGACCAGGGTATCACTCTTAGTCTGGCTCATCGCCTTAGACCTGTCCAGAATGGGTGACCCTACCAGGAGCCGAAGCTCTGGCCGGCATAGCCCTAAGGGTCATTTGAGCACGCAAGCCTCCTCACCCAGCAAAATTTATTTGCCTTCGACAAGGTGGTGATACCTTCAGGAGGAAACAATTTAACTATTTAATAAAACTAATCTATTTAACAAACCACAAATAATTAAACTATTTAACAAAATCTTAACAAATAAGTTATTTAACAAAATACTAAACAAGAGCAAGAGTGCGCCGCCAGAACCAACCAGACCACTAACATGGCCCCTTTTCAGGGCCCTGATCCATACAACCAAACTCACCTTTCTCTACTTTCTCTCCCTCTCCCACTCTCGCCCACGTGCTACCATTGGTCCACTCCCATGCCTGCTCCCATTGGCTCGGGGCAGGCTACACCTTTCATTTCCCGGCCTATAAACCCAGCACCTCACACCCTATTGGCATATTCATCACCCTGATGACGGAGGCAGTATGACCTCTGAAACGGTGGTTAACATCGACCAGACTACACAGCGCAATAACCCAGAAGACGGATATCAACAATTTAACTATTTAATAAAACTAATCTATTTAACAAACCACAAATAATTAAACTATTTAACAAAATCTTAACAATTAAGTTATTTAACAAAATACTAAACAATTTAACTATTTAAAAATACTAAACTATTTACTAAAACAATTTAACAAAAAAAAAATTCAACTAATTTTCTAAAAACAATATAAGTATTGAATTGAAAACAATTTAACTATTCAATAAAACTAATCTATTTAACAAACCACAAATAATTAAACTATTTAACAAAATCTTAATAATTAAGTTATTTAACAAAATACTAAACAATTTAACTATTTAAAAATACTAAACTATTTACTAAAACAATTTAACAAAAAAATGTTCAACTAATTTTCTAAAAACAATATAAGTATTGAATTGAAAATAATTTAACTATTTATGTAATTGACTATTCTATACTGGTATTGACTTGATATCTTCCAAAATCGAAGCAAATAGATCTTTGTCCATTTCTGGGATCTGGAAAGGAAATAAACATTTGAATCAGAAAATGAACTGGAATAATGGGGAACAAGTATGGAAATACATGCGGCGAATATCTCATGGAAGGCGATCTCTATGGCTGTGGTCACAGTGGCACTAACATCAGTCGTTTCGGCCGACACCCGATGTCGGCCGAACTCGCCCGATCTTTTCAAACCAGTTGGAAGGCACGTGCGTGGTCTCAGTGCAACCGATCTCATCAGCCGATTATAGCAGATGTCAGACGGTGATCGGGCGAATTCAAATCAGTTTGTTTTTTTTGGCCGATGTATGATTCATGTGAGAGATATAAAGATGGACTGTGAAAAATTGATAAGTTTGGTGCAGGAAAGAAGAAGTTTGTGGGATCCGCGATGTGGTCAGTATCATAATAGAGATGTAGCTCGGAAGCTGTGGATTGAGATCGCCACTTCATTGGAAATTACAAGTAAGTATTGAAATTATTAACATACACAGATATACAACCATCACACATTATAATTAATTATTAATTCAACCATCATGCAGTGTGTTAACAATTGAATTGTCATTTCTGAAATAATTAACGTAACCAACAAAGTTTTAAGGTACATTTGTGACAAGAAAATATTGTTTAAATGCATCGCGAATTTCATAAGCTCTCCGTGATGACCGATTGAAACGTCTTGTAGAGTTGGCCTAGTCACTATCATTGTTTTCATGGGTTGCGTTGGTATCTGATAATACAGACTCACTTATTCCTTCTGTATCGATTACGATATTGTGCAATAAGCAAACGCACTTGACAACAGTATCAACGTGACTTGGATGTAATTGTAGTTCCGTCTTGAGGCATCTCTATTTGCTTACTAAGATTCCGAAGGCACATTCGATTGAGCGTCTAACTCTACTCGGGCGATAATTGAAAATCTCAGTTTCGTGGTCATTATTGTTTCCAGTAGGATACGGTCTCATCAAATATTCCTTTAATGGATATCCTTGATCACCAAGCAATACATGAGGCACACTAACATTTGTTCCTGGCAGTGGTTTATTGGGTGGTACGTTGAATGAATTATTTTCCAAATGATGATAGACACCAGTTTCCATGAAAACACCACTATCGCTCCTTCTTCCATGTGCTCCTACATCCACGGTTATAAATTTATATTTAGCGTCTGCGATGCCTTGAAGATGGATGGAGAAAATTTTTTTGTAGTTATAAAACATGGAGCCAGATTTAGGGGGACATTTTATACGGACGTGTTTCCCGTCAATGCTTCCTACACAATCTGGAAAATTCCACAAACGCTCATAATCACTTGCAATCTTCTACTATAAAAATTTGTGATTAGTTGTTGTCGTCAACCAATTTGTCGTCAAAAAATGACGTCATCAACAATATCACCTTATATTTGTTTACTCAGCATTGTTGTGGAACACAACAATACCGAGTAAACAAATAACGCTTCACTACCAAGCCAGTCGCATTATCACTGCTCCAGAAGCAGCACGTCGCATTATTAAAAATTGACCGACATCTAGCCTAAAACATCAGAAAAGTGAAAGAAGGAGTTATCAAGTATTTGAAGTGCCAACTCTAACAACTCCTACAAGGTAAACTGATACTTATTCGATATATTACGATTACGAAAGTATTATGAAAACTGACTTTTGATCGATTTTAAGACGAAGATTTGCAGGGGTGGGGCTGGACGTAAAAAGTTGACTGAACAAAAACTGTTGGCCTCTGAACAGCGACGTAAAGAAGTACAACATCAGACCTATTTAAGAAATAAAGAAACGTGAAAGAAGACTTTCATTGATAAACGAGACCATATTAACGACACACGTAGAAAAACAGACGAAGATTTGCAAAGGTGGGATTGGACGTAGAAAGTTGACTGACCAAGAAGAGTTGGTCTCTGAATAGGGACGCAAAAACTTAAACATCAGACATATTCAACAAATAAAGAAAAGCGAAGGAAGACTTACGTAAAAAAACTTATTCAACAAGAACAGATGAGCAGAAGGAAACAAACGAAGACTTGCAAGGGTGGGGTTGGACGTAGATCCAGGCAATACTTTTAAATGAGAGGCAGGTCAGTAATTGTGTGGTGGGCATTTTCTGTGGCAATAATTAACTGTGAGCGTGTAATTAGTTCTGTGTGATAATTAGGCAAGTACTGGCTTATACCTCACGCCTTGCCAGGTTCTTTTATTCTATAATACGTATTTCTAGATGTGGATACAAAGATTTTAAACGAGTTTAATTTGGCTAAAAATAGGTTCTTGAATCTGCTCAAAAATGTGCAGTGGCGTTGCACTTATATTTTCTTCTGTGTTTCACTTTACTAAATGTTCAGGGAAAGTTATCTTACATCCCAAATAATTCTGCTGGATAAATGTTCCTGGAGTCCTTTGAGATTGCCACCAAACAATTCAAAATCCCAGTTCGTCAATTTGTAGTTTTTGTTTTCAACAGGGACATTGAAAGTGAAAGTACATATTGAAATGAAGCTCAAAAGGACCATTTTAAAGCCAATTCTATTAACAATTACACATAATTAAAAATACACCTACAAAATCATCATGTGCTCGAATGTTCAGATATTTCTTAACTGTATAGTTAAATTGCCATTTTGAATTTTCTCTTAAACACATTTTACTACACCATTTACATAGATTAGTGCTTTCAGAAATTTATGTTGGGCCCAAATAATTGTTGTAATCAAAAGGAGAATTGACACTAACCTCATCGTCAATGAACTGTTGAATTTCAGCATTCTCACTGGCGTCCAAAAATTCTGCAAAACCAAAGTTTTCATCAAGTGTCACAGGAACATTTGTGTCGTCGGCCCCTCTGCCGACGTCACAAATTAAGCTCAGTGAGCTTAGTGGATTAGTGGGCTGCAACGAATTAAACAAAATTCTTGTAACTTAAATTATTGATACGACATTCGATATAATAGTACGACGTCAGAAGACCCTGACAATAAAGAATCAGATGCACATTTATATCCAGAATGATAAAAGTCTCACCCTTGATTGCAGTGAATGTGATGAATATTATGCAGATGCACTCTTCCCAAATGGGATGTGATGAAAATGTGACAGAGGGTTTTGATATAAACCCAACAGAAATGGTTAAGAGCAATAAATGTTTAATTACAGGTGATTTCAGTGCTCAAGTAGGAAATGATGTAATTCTCGTAGGTCAAGTAAAATGGCGACCTGTGTATATTTAATGTCCATATAAATATAAACTACTTGTAACATGTCTTTCCTTTCAACGGCCAGTTTCTTTTTAAAATACAGAATTAATGTTTAAAACTTAGGGCAGAGTTTTAGGGATTTAAATAATGGAATCTGCTAAATAAATTCAACTGCGATGCGTTCTTACAAACAGGGGCAGACTTACTTTCCTACTCACCCCGATAATCCAGAGTTTACAGCAGTCATTTTTCACCTCTGACATTCCTCACTCGTTTGTTTTCCATGTGCAAGCGACAGATGTCAGGCAAGTGCAATGACGACGTCTTACCTTTGATGAAGTGACACGTTCCCTGCCTGTTGTCTCTGCCCGTTGATGTTCACGGACAGGCAGGATACGGGCTCTCCTGGTCTTCGCCCTGCTGATGCGTCGCTTCGCAGACTGGCGTCGCAACATTTTCTTCTGGGCCTTTGTGCGGAGAATCTTCTTTTCGCGGGCCACATTGGGGTTGTAGACATAATCTAAAAACCGAAAGAATGACATTCAGATGACAGCATTCCGTACACGGTTGTTTCTGATCCCGTCATTTGACATCAGAGAAGAAAAATCAGTGACATTCATAAATCATGTATTACAGAACAACAGAAACAATACAATGTATTTTGATCATATCTAATTGCAGAATTAATGTTTAAGTTCCTCCATTTTAATATTATCTTCTGTGTTTCACTTTACTAAATGTTCAGGGAAAGTTATCTTACATCCCAAATAATTCTGCTGGATAAATGTTCCTGGAGTCCTTTGAGATTGCCACCAAACAATTCAAAATCCCAGTTCGTCAATTTGTAGTTTTTGTTTTCAACAGGGACATTGAAAGTGAAAGTACATATTGAAATGAAGCTCAAAAGGACCATTTTAAAGCCAATTCTATTAACAATTACACATAATTAAAAATACACCTACAAAATCATCATGTGCTCGAATGTTCAGATATTTCTTAACTGTATAGTTAAATTGCCATTTTGAATTTTCTCTTAAACACATTTTACTACACCATTTACATAGATTAGTGCTTTCAGAAATTTATGTTGGGCCCAAATAATTGTTGTAATCAAAAGGAGAATTGACACTAACCTCATCGTCAATGAACTGTTGAATTTCAGCATTCTCACTGGCGTCCAAAAATCCTGCCAAACCAAAGTTTTCATCAAGTGTCACAGGAACATTTGTGTCGTCGGCCCCTCTGCCGACGTCACAAATTAAGCTCAGTGAGCTTAGAGGATTAGTGGGCTGCAACGAATTAAACAAAATTCTTGTAACTTAAATTATTGATACGACATTCGATATAATAGTACGACGTCAGAAGACCCTGACAATAAAGAATCAGATGCACATTTATATCCAGAATGATAAAAGTCTCAGCCTTGATTGCAGTGAACGTGATGAATATTATGCAGATGCACTCGTCCCAAATGGGATGTGATGAAAATGTGACAGAGGGTTTTGATATAAACCCAACAGAAATGGTTAAGAGCAATAAATGTTTAATTACAGGTGATTTCAGTGCTCAAGTAGGAAATGATGTAATTCTCGTAGGTCAAGTAAAATGGCGACCTGTGTATATTTAATGTCCATATAAATATAAACTACTTGTAACATGTCTTTCCTTTCAACGGCCAGTTTCTTTTTAAAATACAGAATTAATGTTTAAAACTTAGGGCAGAGTTTTAGGGATTTAAATAGTGGAATCTGCTAAATAAATTCAACTGCGATGCGTTCTTACAAACAGGGGCAGACTTACTTTCCTACTCACCCCGATAATCCAGAGTTTACAGCAGTCATTTTTCACCTCTGACATTCCTCACTCGTTTGTTTTCCATGTGCAAGCGACAGATGTCAGGCAAGTGCAATGACGACGTCTTACCTTTGATGAAGTGACACGTTCCCTGCCTGTTGTCTCTGCCCGTTGATGTTCACGGACAGGCAGGATACGGGCTCTCCTGGTCTTCGCCCTGCTGATGCGTCGCTTCGCAGACTGGCGTCGCAACATTTTCTTCTGGGCCTTTGTGCGAAGAATCTTCTTTTCGCGGGCCACATTGGGGTTGTAGACATAATCTAAAAACCGAAAGAATGACATTCAGATGACAGCATTCCGTACACGGTTGTTTCTGATCCCGTCATTTGACATCAGAGAAGAAAAATCAGTGACATTCATAAATCATGTATTACAGAACAACAGAAACAATACAATGTATTTTGATCATATCTAATTGCAGAATTAAATGTTTAAGTTACTCCATTTTAATATTATAACATCTCGATGCATTTCGATATCTGGGTTCTGTTGCCTTGACTCATAAGTAGATGAAAACGTTTTGGAGAAACTGTCTCCAGCTTTCCTCAGCTTTCTCGTCGTCTAATATAAATATCTCCATTTCCCCGCATAGCACTACAGCCCTGAAGATTGTGAAAGTACCTTTCTCCGAAACTTTGCATCTACTTATTCGCCATGAAAACTCCTGATAATACAAAATTAATATTTCCATTACAAATATTAAAATGAAGCAAACATTAATAACACTTTACAGTCAGGTCTTCCGTGTTACGTACTGCCTCAGTATCGAGGTTGAAGTCTCTTCAACTGGTACACACCCACATGACTTTGAGGCTTTCACGGCGGTGGGAATGAGGATGATGATTATATTCTGGATTTTGGTGCAGTGTAGACGTAGCAGGAAAACAAAAAATACATAAGCCGTCTGTACCTTTGCTGATTATTACCACTCCAGCTATGATCGACTCAAATCATAAAGCATGTTACTGAAGAATAAAGACTCAGCAACAGGTCAGTCAATCCCAAATATATATGAATCAGTGATGTCTCTCAAAATTCTCGGGTACATTTTTTGGAAGTTTTCTGACGTATAAGAGAGCTGCTGCTTATTGACATTAAAAGAGAATTACTTACCAGGATATTTCTTCCTATGCTCTTCATCCGCCTGGCGGGCTCGAGCAAAATACTCTTCTTTGTCCTTCTTATGAATTGTTCTCCACATACAGCCAAGTCTGCAAATAGAAAAAGTGAAACTTGTAAGAATACAGGCAGGTTGCAGGACGAACATCAAGGGTTGCAGCTGGGTAAAGGCAAAGGCAGTGGTGTTTGAGAGCGCGCAAAATGTTTCACTTGTTCTCGACGATCAGAACATTTTCAGTAAATGGAAATAAGATATCCAATTTCAAATTCACCTCATGCATACTCTGCCCACTGTGCATTGTAGTGAAGGACGATGACATTGTGAAGCAGTTCAAGACGATTATTCCTAATTGCATGACGTAAGTTATTCTGCAGAGAGGACATTTCCGACGCAGATCGGCAAGATTTGAAGATGGTGAAGCTGATGGTATTCGCCGTCTTCCTCGTCGTTGGCAGCGAGTACTTGATACACTCGGACACTACTTTGAAGGTTGCGAGTCTTAATGTAAGAATTGTGATTTAACTCACACTGATTTTCTTAATCACAATTGAATTTTTCGAGGATTAAAGAACGAAAAAAAGGTCATTCCGTAATGTGTCATTTTTTCTTGCCTACTATACCTACAACCATTCACACCTACCTGATCTGACTACGCCAATCGGAGGAGTATATCGTGCCCTTTCATATGTATATTTTGGACTTACTTCAATATAACGTGTTTGTCCCCAAAAAATTAGTTGTCATGACTTTTTAAGCAACCCTCGTTCCAACCACGTTAAGTACAGTAGGGCACCGCATACATACATACATACATCTTTATTACATTCCATGGATCTATAAGTTAGTCAGATGACAATAGGATGTAGAATAAGTCATAATAATACAATACATGTTATACAAATACAAGTCATATAAATGTCACAAAAATACAAACAAAGGATAAATTACGACTTACTTGTAGACATTAGGCATATACGGCGGGTTAGGGACCAGACCCCCGCCATACTGCGAAAATCGGATTTAGGCCTTTTCTCACTTGTAAATGCATATCAAAGCCTAATAAGATGTTTACACTATCATATAACAACTGCACAATAGTAATAGGCATAAGATAACGATATGAATGTAAAATGGATATCAGAAGTACACACATTGCTTACCTTAAATTAATTTAAAATACCTTAAAATATTTGTAATTACACCGTAAAAACACAAAAATATTATATAGTTATACAGTGTGTAATAACTTCGAAAAATTGCCAGAAATACAGACGCGGAGCATACAAACGTTAGACGAGAAAATGGCTGCGGACGCACTTCTGACTCAGCTGTTAAACACGTGGGGCCCCACTGTATATATATATATATAAGCAATTGAAAAGCTCCATATCACCGGAGCGCCAAAAAGTAGTGCCAACCGTACTTTACTCACGTAGAAATACGTCAACCACCTCATCTATCGAACAAATGTACAGCCTACACGGTTTATAGTTGGTCACAGAACAGGATACCATCTTGAACAGCAGTTCCGTTTCTCGCCGAGGTATGGTATGTAAGGTGACTATTCCTGATAACTGGCCAGTTAATGTAACCGAAAGATAGGTTCCATTCTGTTCAGAAACTTTACTCTGCTATCTAAAGTTGCACAATTAAAACATACAATATCTTGATTTAGCCCATTCCTTTTCTTTGGGTGTCAAGGTTGATGTACACTAACGGAGGAATGTGGACTGAGGGTGTTTGAGAATATTTGGACCCAAATGTGCCAAAATGCTAGGATGCTGGAGAAGGTTGCATTCTTTATGCAACCTTCTCCAGCATCCTAGCAGGGCCTGTAGCCCCCATTGGGAAGATAGTCTTGGTAGGCAAACCAAATGGAAAGAGACCACTAGGCAGACCTAGATAAGGATGGAATGGCATGGACTGGATTCATATGGCTCAAAATTCAGACCAGTGGCAGGCCCTTCTAAACATGGTTATAAGCCTTCAAGTTCCATTAAGTGTTTGGAATTTCCTGAGTGACTGTTGGCTTCTCAGTAAGGACTCAACTTTTTGGAGTAAGTAAGAGGAGGGATACATGATGTGGCTAAAGATGCTGCCAACGCTTACGTAAAAATGACTAGGAGATGTACAGGAGAGAGATATTTAAGGAAATTCTTTATTCATGTATGTGGATTTAGAAGAAAAAAACATAATAGTTGCAGAACTTTTTTTACATTACACAAAAGCTGTTTCTTTTTAAGGAGTGTATGTGTTCAGGTTGGACACATGTTTTGAGAACCACCTTCATTCTCCTCAGAGTACTCTGTATTCTCAAACCGTTGGTGTTTACTCCAGTAAACAAACTACATGGGTAGTAGCCCTAGAATTCATTATAGGTCAGTCAATGTTGAACATAACATAAAGTCATAAAAACATGTTCCTAATTTATATTTGTGTTATGTTGTCAATTATCTTCAATTTTTTAAATTGTTTCCCAAGTGACAGCATTATGGAAATAAAAAGTACAGTGGAATGCGATTCATGTAAAAGATTTTGTGATATAATGTCATCTTTTACCAAAAAAGGCACAAGCTAAATACGCTCATCAGAAACCTCAAATAATAGGTCTGCTGAATTTGAATGGCTTTGAAAACAATTTGTCTTTCACATATGCCCTGCACATTAAATTATTAAAAAGTAATTGTCCTGAAGTACATTTTGTATAGAAACTTACCTCACACTAATGTGCTTATTTTTTTCCCCAGGATACAGGGCAGCCAGTGTCTTTCGCCAATCATTGGCGAAGACCAGGAAGGCGTTTGGGGGGCGCGTGATTTTTCTGCGCCTGTCCTACGTGTCTCTTATCTTGGTCTGAATCTGTGATCTTCAAATTTCCTGAAAGAAAAGTGGAATCCATATATAACATAGTGTAAAACCTATAAGAATCAGAATATGGTCAACAGTATAATAGAACATGGCTGTCTCCAACGTACGTGGCCCTGCAGATCACTGAAGAGTTACAGACATACAAATCTTGCTGTGTTAACATATCTGAATGAGGTCTCACTAACATCCGTATAACAGAGAATATCTGAACTGTGAGTAAGAGACAAGAGTTTTGTGTTTCAAATGACTGGCCAGTTTCTGTATTCGTCAGCCATAACGAATACATTTCCTAGTATTATTACAGTAGTATTCAGGTAATAAAACATGCATTGATGCACACAGTACTCTGAAAAAATTATTCCTTGGATGACATTTTACAGAAAAAAGACCAATTTCCTCTTGCAGTCCTACTGACATAAATTTGAATAGTTTATTTTACAAGCTCCCTCAACTGCAGCCATTAAGTACTGCACCATATGAACATATTTCATAGGTCCCTTTTCACCACATATGACGCCTCCTCTGGTTGAAGATTGAGGAGGATGTGGCCCTCAAATATAAAAGTAGATGCAAATAAGCAGTCATAGGCAGCCAAAAATAGCGGTCCTTGACTTTATGTTGGATGGGCATTTATAATCTGTCACTGTAATGATCACACAGTGTTTTTACTCGGTGTTTCAAAACAATTAAGATTATTAGAATTGACTATATTTAATTCCACAGATCAGTTACAACCACCAGATGATTTTGTAGATGTAGAGAAACACTACAAGGTTCTTCTATGTCTTTAGTATATGCACCACAATGTACACAACAAATGGCTAGCGATGTTGATTTTTCTCCCATGTGCTTTGTAGCATTGTTTCATAGACTAGAAGAGCCACACTCATTTGGCCTCGTAGCTCTGGCAAGGACTGGCATTGGTGGTCTGTAGATGCACACATTGATGACAAAGATGATTAATATATGACAATTCAGACACTATCCCACTGTAGTAATATCTGTGTCTAAATTAGGCCAACTTAATATTAGGTAATAATAATAGGTAATGAAATATTAAAGAAACAGTTGGTGGTGTCACAACAGAATTTTTACAAAATTAAATGTTTTCTAGTAATGCCCATTTATAGTATTGTTTAAAGAACAGAACCTAATGGATGTTGGTGTGAGCTCATCATCTTATCATAAGATTTTTTGAATATATTTTGCCTCATTCTGTCCAAAAATTGATAGTACTGACAATGGTAGAGATGAGAAATGCACAAATACATGCAATTTTAGTTGGAAACCTTAAGGAAAGTGACCTCGTGGAAGTGGGAGGATAATGAAAATGAATTGTAAATAGTATTATTGAATTTCTCTGGCTCACGTTACTGTCCAGGGGTGGGCTGTTGGTAAATGGCAACAAACATTTTGATTCCATAAGAGCAACTGTTCCTGATTTATAAGGAAGCTTTTCAAGAGTTGTGTAACTAAAATATGTTGAATGCACACATTTACAAATTTTGAATAGACACGATTTTTATATTTCAGTATTTTCTGTCTATCTGATAAGTTATTTCCATAAAGCAACTAACTTATTAGTTTTGGTGTATCTGATGCAAGTAACAGTGTCCCAACAACAGTACTTGCTAATTTTTCCTTCCATCCAACTTGTTTTCGTTTCTTGGTAGAAATTTGACGTAAGAGATGAGTCAAATTTTATGTAGTTACTTGTGGATCAACCCCTCTGTCAAAAGTCTTATGATAGTCATAAATGATACTTTTATTATACTAATGCAATCTCAACTTATTTTAATTTAAGGTCACATTATGGAGGTAGGAGTCCCAAAATATTTAGGGAATAGGCTTATGTATATAGAATGAGAAAAAACAAACAGATGTACATGGAGGTCAAGTCTTTTTTGTTAGAATATATAAATTAATGCCATCAGAATAGATGGACGGTTTGATATGCCCAAATTTTAACAATGGGGATGAGTATCATTGTAATAATTATGGAGGTATTACCCTGTTAATTGTGACATACAAAATTCTATTATATATTATTCTTTAAAGACTTATTACATACATCAATGAGATGTGGATTTTGACCAATGCATCATGACCAAATACTTGTGATGAGGCAAGCAATGGGAGTGACGTTCATTTTACAAATACGAATATTATTGGTGCTACAAGCATACAAGTTAATCCCTCTCCAAATAATGAGTCAGGCAATAAGGTTATACTGTACTTTGATGTAAATTATATAGAATTATTTCTTGCATTTCAGTACTGCATAAATTACATAAATATATAATGTATTTTACAGGCCTACTATGTGCTTTAATTTACTGCTCAAATACTTTCATTAACGTTGATGTTAATTTGCATTAATGCAGACGATATGGTCGGATACGATTACCTTATATTTGGTTTTACGTATTATAAGACGGAGTACATTTCACATGTTTTCAGCTAATATTAAATGTCTCTTTAAATTATAATTATTGTGATGTTAAAATTTAAAACAACATTTACATCATCTTTAATGTCCATGTACTTAACATGTTTGGTATTTGCATCTAACACTAAACCTTCCATTTTCACTCATCAATTTATTATCCAGCTATAACTGGATGATGGATGTTACCGTAATAAGGCGAATTATCCTTAAAATGACAACTATTTTTCAGAAAATCAAACAACACTCACCAGTCCTTGTAGCAAGATGTTCCGTCCGTTTGCATTTGAATGTATTTTTACATCACACCAATCACAGCGATGCTCAAGCATCCAATAAGAGTCGAGTACTAATAAAAAGCAGGATTTAAACTAATCTTGGTAATTAATGTATATAAAATATATTTTAAGTTAATATTAGATGTCTCCTTAAATTCGAAATTTTGTGATGATAAAATTTAAAACAACAATTACGTCATCTTTAATATCCATGTTGTTACTACTAAATATTATAATAAGGTAGCGGATGCACTCTATGGAGTACTCTAATTACTATAAGCAGAGGAGAGCACTTGCTCGTTGCGCCATCTTTCGCGAATTGATGAACTTCTTCCGGTTTTGGTAGTTCTATCAATCATTTGAATTGGCATTGTGATCGGCTTTTCTCCCGGGTTCTTCAAAAGTGACGTTTTAGACTCCCACATTTCTGCGGTTGTATGTTGAGGAAGCAATAAAGGAAAACTGAAAGAGAAGTTCAGGACAGTAATAAAGGATCAAGGGGAAAGGATAGCAATGTTAAGGTTCACTGATGATATTGCCCTTTTGGCTGAAAAGAAAGAAGATTTAGAAAAATTATTGAATGGTATGAATAGATTATTCAGTGAGCAATTCGGCTTAAGGACAAACAAAATCAAGACAAAAGTTATGAGGAGCAGCAGAAATGAGAATAATGATCCTTTAAGTATCAAAATTGGGAAAGACACAGTAGAAGAATTGAAGGAATTCTGTTATTTAGGAAGCAAAATCACAAAAGATGGATGAAGCAAGGAAGACATTAAAAGCAGATTAGCACAAGCAAAAAAGAGCCTTCTTCAAAAAGAGAAGTCTAGTAGTGTCAAACATTGACCCAGAATTAAGAAAGATTTTTCTGAAATTATATGTTTGGAGCACAGCGCTATCAGGAATCGAAACACGGTCAGTGGTAAAGCCAGAAAAAAGAAGGATAAAATCATTTGAAATGTGGTGCTATGGAAGGATGTTGAAAATTAAGTGGACTGATAAAGTACGAAATGAGCTGTTCTTAGACAGGATAGGGAATGAAGAAGTCTATGGAAAAATCTTACCAGAAGAAGAGATAGGATGGTGGGACACATTCTGAGGCACCCAGGATTGGTTAATTTAGTAATGGAAGGAACAGTTGAAGGGAATAATTGTAGGGGTAGACAAAGATTGGAATATGTGACGCAGATTTTTGAGGATGTGGGCTGTAAAAAATATGTGGAAATGAAGAGACTGGCGCAAGATAGGCAAAAATGGAGGACCAGTCAATAGACTGATGACAAACAAACAATAGTCAATGCAGTTATGCCCATAATTGGGAAGTTTAATCTTGAAATGGTATTTAGGGTTAGAGTGTGCACTCTGATACTCCAGAGATCAAAGCAAGTTGCTTGCGCTTCTAAATGTCTTATAAGGGAGTAGTCCAGTTAGTCAAGTCAAAAGGCACTGATAAGCCTCTGAAAGACTTGATAAATCACTCATGCAATAAATAAATAAATATATAACATTAATTCTATGTAGGAACTAAGAAGCATAGGATGCAGATCAACATAACAAGACAGGCTTGGTAATGATGTTGCACGTTTCTGAGACAATTATATTGCAAATATTTGTAGATAGTTTTATCATATGCGTTTTGTCAACTCTGGTTGTTTTGTGATATATGTGAGAGACATTTCTTAAGTCTTCCACATTCTTACCAGCGCCTAGTCCACCAGGAAATACTGCAGTGCTGATAGACATGTGCTGTCATGTGTGAATTTTCACTGCACACTCAAATTTTGGACACATTTTGTGCACCCTTGTACAGTGTTTTGGCAGCTCATTTTTTGGTGCAATTATTACTAGATGGCATGTGTTCTGTAAATTATAAAAATTTGAGGGTAGGCTATGATCTGACCAATTGGACTATTCCCTTGTAAGGAAAATAATGTTAATTTATATACCTCTAAATTGAGATCTTATGCCAGTTAGTGTGCAAATATAAGTGTAAATATCATATCTGATATTGGATCATTGTCCCATTTTGTAAAGGAATTAGTAAAGTTTTGTACCAGAGAAGACTCAAATATCAATTTCTTGCAGCCTGTTATGTTTAAAGGAACAAACTTTGTCACATACAATGTATCATCATCATTTCTGGGCATCAAGTTTCAGTCATTCTGGACAATCTTTAGTCCATAAAATTAAGTTTAGATTCAAAAATTAAAAATTACAAGTTGTATTAATGTAAGTGCATATAAAACCAAATAACACACAGTCATATAATTAAACATATAAATTTGTAATCATAAGTTCAGTTATTCAAAATAATTACCTATAGACCATATTCAAATAATAATCTACAGCACAATATGTGTGTATTCATTTTGTAGCGTGTTTCTAGGAGTCGCCATCTGACGGATGTCAGCGGTGTGTGTGTAGTGTAGAGTATTGTATTGGAGACTGTAATGTTGGACGTGTGTCCTTCAGACTGTCTCCTGCGCAAGAAGGGATCAAGAAATGTATACACACTTATTGTGTCCCAGAGTGCCAACAATTGTGCATGCCTCCATGTGAATAAATTTATAATATTGTGTTAATTGTCAGACCACAGATTGCAATTTTAAACTTACTTTTTCAATTCTTATAATGCAAAATTCTTGACAATGGAAAGTTGCATACAACTCTGTTTCACAACAAAAAATGTTCCCATAAGGGCCTGGAGATGATGAGTGTATGAAACGTGCCCAGATTTAATTTTAGATTGTTAATAATACAAAATATATTGTGTGCTGGAATCTTTGTTCTTTTACAGACTCAGTATTTGTTACAAATGGACTACTACAAGCTACATCTGATATGTATTGAATGTGGAAGTTTAAAATCTATAGTGACATTTATGCAGAATGCAGCAATTTCAAGCCGACATTTTTTAAAGGGATAGCATGAACAGATTTTTTTCATTTCTCTTTTTTCAACTCTCCCTTCATTAGACTCAAGAATCCTTCAGCTTTACAGAATTCTATTTAAAAATTTTCGTGTGAATACAAATCCATACATGTTTATCCCTGTTGACTAGTTGACAAGGAAGGTGTGTAGGAATATCTGAACCTCTTCTGTGATTGTACAAAATAAAATCACAAACAGTCTTTTACCTTACAAATTATTAAGCCCATTATTATGCCCTATCCGTTTCTATCCTAGGCCCAATTATCCTCATCAATGCCCTCTTCTCCTCAAAGTGAGAGACCATGGTTTTGCACCCAAATTACTGTTTTTTATATTAATCTTTATGTTCTTGGAAATCAAACAGGAAGACAAAATATTTTGAACTGAGAAGTAGCAAGCATTTCTGTAATCCAATCTCACTCCTAATTTCCTTGTGAATATTATTTTCTTTTGTTATTGCTGATCCAAAATATTTGAACTCTGTCACACTTTCAAAGGGTTAGCTGCTACAGAAGATGTGTGCTTTGGGTGTGGGGGTTTGTCAGAGGCCAGACTGGTGCACATACATACATCTTTATTATATTCCATGGATCCATAAGTTAGTCAGATGACAATAGGATGTAGAATAAGTCATAATAATACAATACATGTTATACAAATACAAATCATACTATTATATAATTGTCACAAATACAAAGTGTTCACATAAAGTAGAGATAAGTTACAAATAAATCCACCCATTATATACGATAGATTAATTACGACTTACTTGTAAACATTAGAAATTCATCGACAGAGTAAAAGGAGTGTGTAATTAAGTATCTTTTCAATGCTAGTTTAAATTGTGCCTTTTTATTTACATGGCTGTGTCTGAACCTTGAGTGATAGAAGAATGTAACTTTCAATCAGGACAGTGTTTTCTTTCATCTGTATTAAATTTTGTATTATTTATTGCAACACTTCATGAACCATTTTTCTTGTGAATTCATACTGCTTTACAGGACTCTGAATATAAAACACGAAATCTAATCAGAGTCTAAAGTATTTTGGTGATTGTGCATTATAATGTGCACATTGTCCATCTTCTGAATTATTAAATACTAAGACCACAGTGTCTGGAAGCTGAATTCTGCTCTAATCTTCCAGTATTGAAGAGGGAGGATATAATTCTTTTTTTTTTCTAATCTGGAGCAGGTCTTAGGCAGGAGGGCCAACAGATAGGATTTCTATCCCCTTTTGCTTTTGTATCTGATGACAGAAGCAGAATCCAGTTTTTCAGAATAGTTTAGTTTATAATTTGGATGATGGAGTAAGTAAAAAAGAATAATTTTACATATTTTAATGCACCATTATCAGGAAACTTCAGACTTTGTTTAGATTTTGTGTTTAATTCATAACTTTATATAGCAGTGTAAATTCACAAAAAAAAGATTCTTGTGGGATTATGTTAACTGAAAAATTGATAATACAATTTTAAGCATGCAGGAGAATGTCATAATGTTTAAACACAATGTCATACAAAGAACAGGAACAATTCACAAAATCTGATATGAGTCACTTGATCACCATCCCCTTCACTATGTAACATTCACTTCCCACTGCAAAGAAACCAATTTCTCAATGTTACAAAGATCTGTTGGTTGTTGTTGTTGTGTAAGGAAATAATCATTTTGTAATCCGAGAATAATATGAAACCCATAAATATAATCGGTGGGTAAAATGCTTGAGACACTATTACAACTCTAATTTTTGAGGGCTGATATCAGAGCAGTGACTACAAGAGTAAATTGTTAATTGACTTAAGTGTAATGTGTTCTAAATAAAGTCAGCATAGCTTTAGAATTACAATTAGACTTTATTTACATTGAATATATCTCTGTTCCAAGATAAATTTTGAACACTGCATCAGTAGTCAAACGCCTTTAGATAGTATGTGCATGATGTGTAAAAGAAGCAAGTTTATGCCCAGGAAGTTGTGATGTCAACTGTTTAAATTGTGTTTTTCTCCAGTTATCTGAATGTGTACTGTGCGGATTGAGCATATCACAGAACACATTTCTGATGTGAGTCTGAAACCAGATCTCATATATTTCTGTTTATTTTGTAGTGAGCTTTACATTGAGGTGACTAATGTACTTATAAATACAAACAAATTACACTTTTTGTCATGCTTGGGGTTAGGAGCGGGTGAATGTGAACAGAGTTGTCTCAAATATGTTCTTTTACCTCATGAGGTTGTGAATTCAAGCAACACATTCATCATATTAAAATTCAATTAATATGACATTTGTAGAAATAATTTAGACAACCCAACAGATTGTATTTTAAATTACACAACAGTTGCATCTATAACCAACTGTTTTCAAGAAAATTATGATCATGATAAAGCTGTTTATGTACAGATAATTGTATGGTGATTCGTCTCAGAAAATATTAAGGTTCATGAAAATTAGGGTACTTATTAGACTAATTGTTACAAAAACTAAAATAGTGTCTGAAGTTTTAGAGAAACACCAAATACAAAGTTTCATTCAAATTTTGTGAAGTAGATCCTGCTTTTGGAGAACAAGCTTCAACAGATGGATGGATACAAACTCTGCATTTTGATACATTGTGCAAAGAATGCATATAAAAGTGATCTGCAGCCTTTACAAATTTGACAAGATTATATGAATGTCATACTTAGTAACTGTGACATTGTGGCAAGATAAACCACCACAATATGTCCTACCTCTGAAGGAATTTAATTTTTGTTCATTTTTTATCATTCTGAAGAAACAGAGTTAGAAACTCCACTCTCAAATGGCATGTATCAGTCTACTGAAAATTTCATGTACAGGCACAAATGTTTTTGCTGCGAAGTGCGACTTCGGTAATTCTGGAAGAAGAGTTTAATCTTCTGGTGATTCTTTGTGCTTCACTGTATTATGACATCTTGTGGTGAGAGGCTATGAACATAAGTCCCTTTGCTATACTACATACTTATTACATTGTAATGTGTGTATGGATAAATGTATTGAATGAAGGTGTAGAGGTTCTTCTAGGATATTGTTTCTCTTTGTTTGTTACTCGTTTCTCTGTGATGTTATTGGATATATGTATGTGTATATATACATTCCACAGTCCAAGCAGTTGAGAACACGCAGTCACGAACTCATCAGTATCTGAGTATTATTAGATTTCTCAATTTCATTTTTGTTATTTAGTTAGGGAAATTTAACTTGAATGAGTGGAAAAGACAGCTATAGAATTTGAACACCTGCCAGCTTAAAAATGAACTTCTTAACATTTCTGTAATTTCCAGAGCCAAATTTTGTAGGGTACAGTTTGAGGTTTGGAGAAAAAAAAAA
Organism: Zootermopsis nevadensis; assembly: GCF_977971745.1. Taxonomy (NCBI): domain Eukaryota; kingdom Metazoa; phylum Arthropoda; class Insecta; order Blattodea; family Termopsidae; genus Zootermopsis; species Zootermopsis nevadensis. Next base: position 16,156,494 of record NW_028259162.1, read on the forward strand.
ACAATGAATTTAAGCCACTGTACATTCAGGTCAGAACATGCCATTTGATTCAGTTGTGATGCAGTGGCTAAGCTGGCTTAAAGAAAAAAATGGATGAAGGGAAAGCCTCATAACTAGAAGCAACTGACTGAAATGTGTCAGTCAGTTATGAGGGATTTCAAATCAAAAGAGAAACTGAAAAGGGTTTTCAGATGCTGTGGTGCAACAACCTTTCTAAACTTGTACACTTGGTTAACAGTTATTGAACGGAGCAGATATGACTTCATAAATCAGTAAAATTTATGACTACATCAGGATTTTAGAACCAATTTTAATAAATTAAATTATATAAATATTTGATAAACAATAAACTGAGGTAAGCAGCTCAAAATATGGCTCAGGTTAATTTGAGGTTGCAGCCCATCAAGCATTTTGAACATGTATTTGAATTTCTGACAGATTATGAGATGTAAGACTTCTGGTGGTGATAGTCAACAGGCAAGTATATCCAGTTGTAAAAGACATTCAAATAACAAACTTGGTTGTAATTCCCTGCTGACCACTCATGAAGATACCTCTAATTCTCATCAACACCACATTCAACTCTGAAATAGCATGCCCATAATTGACCTTAACTAACCTACTCCTGTAACATTAAAGGCGGGGAAGACTGCATGCAAGGCTGGATATCATTTAAATGAGATTCAAACTGGCAACAACAACCGAGGAAATATCTGTCCAAATTGTTTCTTATTCCCAAGGAAAGAGTACAAAATGTACTTTTGTGTATTTCACAGTTAAAATACTCCATTGGGCACAGTCAAGGTATTCTTTTTTCATTATGGAAATTATTTGATTTCATTCTGAACTAATTTTTTAAGAATTTAGTTACATTTGTGAATCATAGAGTTGATATTAGCCATGTATTGTTTTCTGATTCATCAGATTTGGTTAGAAGTGTCACCAGAATTTTTTGAGGATGCATGAAATTTACTCTCTTATATACAATTATCTGTGGACAGTAACACAAAGTTTAATACACATTGTTTGGAAATGTTAATAGAATATGAATGTGAAAATATTGTTGCATTTTTGGTGATGGATATAAAGTCTACTTGTTTGTTATAAGCAGCAATAAAATTATTGTGATTTAGATAGGAAAGATGCCATTGAAATTTTCCTCGGATGTGGCATATTTTGTCAGCACATTAATAGAGAAGGATCCCATAAAATGGATAGGTAAAGGGGAGGTTTGTGTTCTGGAGATCAAGAGGCATCCATTCTTCTAGTTATAATACTACAAGGTATCAAAGTATTTTAGTTCTAAACTCAATCTTTTCCCTGTTTTGTACTAGGAAAATCAAGCATAGCGAGAGTACACATTTGGAGACTTCTGACATTCTTTCTCGGTGATTCCTTTTAAAAATTCAGTGGGTAAAAAGTGTGATTTATATCCCTAGCAGAACAGCTTTTGTCTAAGAAATGTCATAAAATTATCAATAAGTACACAGTAGGATCACAATAACACGTTAAGGAAGACGTGCATAACGTACTGTCAGATCCTTTCAGTACATGCTTTGAGTTTGTGAGGAAGTTACTAAAATGTTTATGGCATAGTTAGATGTCCTCGTAGATGCTGTATTAAGTAACTTAAAGCACGGACCATGCAGAAGACTTCAGTTCAAAACGCTTCCACTTTCTCCACAATTGGAGAGTCTTAAACTGAGTTCATCTCGCTTCATCCTGCCAGACTTTACAATAAGCATTCTGGTCCATACCATTAATGTTTATGCTTCATCCTACAGGGCATCAGATGGAGAGAGATGTCATGAAAAGCTGCTAGCCACCTGTCGATGATGAAGTCATCGTTGACACCACTCAGGACTACTTGGGCGCGGAGCTTTTCAGACATTCAGAAGTCAGGAATGTGACTAAACTTTCAAGGTCAGAACAATTACTGTCTTATGTTGCAGAAGAACATGGTTAATTTCTGGTTGTTCTGCTATTGTTAGAAAATGAGGTGGAAGCCCAGGACTGCATAGCTTTGAAAATGATATATTAATTTAGAATGCTGTGGTTGTCCTTGGCTAACATTTGTGTACTGTAGCCGATGTGGTGCATATGAAATATTCACGCTGCCATACTCATGGAAAAGGTTTATGGGCATAAATGGAAGGAGTTAACGAAATAATAGTCATTTCAGATAGTGATGACAGTAATTTAGTCGTTGTTAAGTCCCATATATTTACGTTGTGACTAAGAAATGAGCACACTTTTAGTCTGGGATTTTCTTAAAATAACCTGATCTCAAATAATGGAAATGTTAGATTTCTATTACCAAATGAAGTTTCTGAAAGTGAGCATAATCTATGCTCCAGTAATGAAGTTGCTTATTTATTGTGGCAGTGTTACAAACATACAGAGTACAATTTTGAGCACTTTATTTCTTTTACAGTTAAAAGGGTTGGCACAAATATAAGAATGTGTTCTTTGCTTCCAAGCAATGACAACAGTATGCATAATGCAGGTATGGAATTTTGCTTTCTGAGTTACAGCACCCTTTCCTTTTCCAAAATTACCACTTGGCATCAAAATTTCACAGGAGGTTCTGAATTGACCTATCTGACCTCCTATATGTTTGTGCAGACAGTAGAAGAAGCCAGAGATGTGGGAACTTTTAATTGATTTAAAGAAGAGGAAAGCAATTTCTAGATTATAATATGCTCCATAGAAGACTAAAAAGTTAAGACTTAGGATTCATATACCTAGCCACTGCTTTAGCATGGTTCTTACAGGCGGTGTTATGAATGCCTTTAACTTGCATGTTCTGATATTTTGTTTATTTAGTAATTAGATCTTTGCATATAACCATAGGAACTGAATGCACTTAAGTAAACATTAGTTGATTAGACTGTTAATCTGTCATATTGCTTTATAGGTTGTATGAATGTTGATTTATCAGAAATCTTTCTTTGTCAGCCTGTCAAGCACCATCTGCGATTCTGCCTGAATCTCTTGCCAAAGACTCGCCAAAACGGCTACGGAAACCTATGAAATGTCAAAGCAAGCATTTGGGGAGTCCGCAATGGGTCGTGCACAAACTTTTGTGTGGCATTCACGTTTTAAAAATGGCCGAACCTCTGTCGATGATGACAAGCGTTCTGGACGACCATCTTCAAGCACAACGCCCGAAAATGTTACGAAGATTCGGCAGGCCATTCACGAAGATCGACGTCGTACCATCAACGACTTGTGCGACATTGTTGGGATAGGCTATGGGACCTGTCAGCTGATTCTAAAGGACGGAAGCGGCCGTCAAAGTGGCGCAACCACAACTGGCTGCTGCATCATGACAATGCGCCAGCGCACACTGCCCTCAAAGTTCGGCAGTTTTTGGCCTCAAACACCATGGCCGTCATCCCACACCCTCCTTAGCTCCGTGTGACTTCTTCCTCTTCCCAAAGATGAATCAGTTTATCTAATGATATCCTTAAATTATAGGATCAAACAAAAGTCTGTATTTAAATATTAACATATTCTGCATACCTTTCAATCTAACAATTGAGAAACCGAAAATTTTTGTCTTCTGGGTTGTTGCGCCGTGTATTCTAGTCGATGTTTACCAACGTTTCAGAAGTCATACTGCCTCCGTCATCAGGGCAATGAATATGCCAATAGTGTATGTGGGGCTAGGTTTATGGGTGCCGGAATGTGAATGGAGTAGCCTGCCCCGATCCAATGGGAGCAGGCGTGGGAGTGGACCAATAGGAGCGTGTGGGCAAGTGTGAGAGAAAGGAAGGGGGGGGGGGCTCGGGAAGTACGTCCGGTGGGACATCGGGAGTTCAGTTGAATGTGATTGGGGCCCTGAAATGGGCCATGTTAGTGGTCTGGTTGGTTCTGGTGGTGCACTCTGGAGATGACAAAGTTCTGATATGCCTGTGTTTGTTATGGCATAGCAGGCCTCCATATTGAGTATCAAAAGGTTATTTAGGTTGTGACAGATAGCTATGAGAGAAGGATCACCAATGTGTGAACACTTCTTCTTCTTCTATGGCTCTCCGGTCCGTATTCGGTCCATGACCTCCACAATTCTCCTCTTCCATTCGGTCCCATCCTCCACTCGGATGTTAGGTCCGTCTATCAGAGGCTTTGATCGAGGTTTAGAAACATCTTCCTTTTTACGGTGCAAGGTTGTTAGCCTCGCGACCAACCCCCAACCTGGAGGACCAGGGTACCTGTCTTAGTCTGACCTCTCCCCCTCGACCAATCTGGCTAGGAAGGCCCTACCAATAGCTATGCTACCGACAGCATAGGTCTTGGGTTCACTGAGGTACTCAAGCCCCACCACCTCGACAAGGTGCAGGTACCATTAAGTGAGGTGTGAACACTCACTTAAATCTAATTCAGTGAGACTCAGTTGATACTCTGTGATTCTGAGTACGCCTTCATTGTTCAGTCTTTCGCAAGACTGAAGATGTAGTGTTTCAAGATGTATTTCTGGTACTTCTGCAAGTTGAGACAATGCTGCATCATCAAAGTGTGTGCTACCAAATTTCAACTTCCTAATCTTCCCTGCTTGTGACACAGTGTGTTGTAATATATTAATGAATGTCAGAATACTTTCTGATGACATTATGTAGCCAGATTTTAACATGTCACCAGGGTAGAATTTTTTACACAGTTCGAAATCGAAAGAGATCTGACATCCTATCAATGACAGATCTTCCAAATTGGAAGCAATTGCCACAAATCTATTGAAAAGGGCATCTGACAAATATGTATTTGAAGCATGACTTAGCTCCGTAAGTTTGACAAGAGTGTTCCTAAGCAGAATAACATCAGATGCCTGCTCCAGAACCCTTCCTGACTTCAAAAGTTCAGAAACACCCACTCACATTGAGAGTTTCTAAATGTGAGCACTTTAACTAAATATCTACAAAGGTCTTTTCTGATATATCACAACTATTTATGGAAAGAGACTGCATTTGTGGACAGAATCTATCCCAAAATTTGGTTAACTTTCCTCCTAGTTCTACTTCTTTGAACACAAAATTCAGAAATGTTCCCAAGACTATTTTCAAAGACTTGTAGTGGTCTAGTGAGGTCATCTTACAATACCACTACTTCATTGCTATGCAGTTTGAGGTCTTTTGATGCCATATGCCACAAATGGCACACTTGAGAGGCACTAATTCTGTCTGACAAAGGCAGGATGTATATTATAATCTGGAATATGAAAACAATTTAAAATATAACAAGGCAACAAAAAAAATTTGTGTTAGTAGAATGTTTTTAAGAGGTGACCACATAAGCTTCAACTTTCTAAAAACGAAAAATTAAAGTACACGTCACAGTAAACTATTCTAGATCATGCACTACATAATCTCAAGCATAACAGATTAGATGCCACTGCAGATGTTGACAATTCCAACCTCAATGGGAAGTTCAACAAATTCATTACTTTTAGTACTTCGATGTCTACTTTCACTTGAGTTTTTTTTTTTTTTTTGGAAGAACTTCATGTCAGATTTCTGTGTGTGTGTAATGTCAGTAATTAATACTTTTAACAAGAATACTTTTTCAAGACCTTCAACCTAAGCGTTTCCTGCTACCAGCTGATTTATCTAATTCCATATTACATATGTGGTTTAGTTTTATATCATGAGATGGCATGGCGGATGCTATGATGCAAACTTTCACCGCTAGATGTCTCGTACAGGAGACACTGATGAAAGTCTTCGTGTTTTAACTCCCAGGTTGTGAATTCTCGACGACTACAACAAAACATCATTACAGTTTAAAAATAGTCAAGAAATAAATGACTTTTTGAGTTATTTTTCAGATTTATCTGCCCTGTTTTCATTCCAACTATACATCACATTAAACATCTCCTTTTTTAAAATTCCACGTGGTTCTGGACGAAATTCAATCAAACGAAAACATGTCAAGAAACGTCAGTGACAGTTAATTTATATCAAACGATTACGTTTATTCTGCTCATATTAAAACAGTTTGTGAGTGGTCGTTTAACTGAAAATATCAGAAAAACAAATGGTTGTGACAGCTGTGATGGTGTTTGTGGTTAGAGTATACATACAATGCACTGATTATTTTGTTCATGTTACGGTTATTGTATAAAAACAACGGGGAATATTTTACTGTCGTTGTTTCGTCCGCAGGAGCGAACTGTGAGTTTGTGAACATGTATTTCGTCATTCAACTATTGGTTTTCATTCAGTCTTGTTCTTGTTCATTCAGACATGCTAATTTTCTTCACTAGAGAACAGTTGTATTACTAAGATCATGAAGTCAAAGATGATGTTGAGTGTAAACGTCACTGCTTTGGGTTCTTACTGAAGTTTTATACACAGCACTGGACGTCAACTTCCTTCGGTAGCCTCGGACTGAGTGCGGACGTTGTGACGCCTAGCATCGCGACGATGTCGCGTCGGAAGCAAGCCAAGCCACGAGCAATCAAATGTAAGTTACGCCAACTGGGTGGTTTTATTTAATATAAAATGTTTTCTATATGACAAGGAAATATATTTAAAAATATCGTCGGATTTTATTATACTTGATTAATTTTAAAGATGATTTTTCAAGGGCCCGGGGGCTGTTGACCCCATCACCCCTGCAAAAGGGAAAATGTTTCCGGGGGGCCCATGCGGCCCGCGGGACGAATGTTGTGAAGTTCTGGTGTAAACAATGGCAGTGTATTTGCCTCTGAACTTGGCCGATCTCTTTCTAAGGAAGGAATGTGCGACTGAAATCCTAATTAACTAATTTTGTTTCTAATTCCTGTCACAATGGAGACTTATTTTTAAACTTTAACAAACAGCCGAGGGGTAGCAAGGGGTGGTGATGCGGAACTCATAGCCTTTCCTATCTAATTGCCATCCTCACCTTCACGTGGTGCACCTTGTTCCCACTAACGAGGCAATGGTGATCGAGTCTTGGCGGAAAAAACAAACATTCCATTGGGGTGGGGAATTGCCAGCTAATAACGCCTGTCTAGGAGCTGTAAGACAGCAACCCTGCTACTGGACAATCCAGGGGATGAAATCTCAAGGAAAAATGCAGGATGGATTTTACTTACGACGACATGATTAAGAGCATAAATAATACATCATGGAATGTTCGGGGTATTACCAACAAAGAAGATTAATTAGAGTTAGAATTGTTAACTAGGAAAATATATATTGCAATAATTTCGGAAATTAAAAAAGAATAACGGCTGAAAAGAATTAAGAAAATTTATAATGATTTACTCGGGGCTACCAGGGGAAAAGTTGGAATCATCAGGCATTGCAATGTTAGTCAGGAAAGATCAGAAATATGAAGTACTAAATTACGAGTGGACATCCCCCAAGAATTGTAAAAATCGGAACAAAATTAATGACATACGCTATGAAAGTTATTTGTATTTATCCAAGAAATTCCAGATGGAAACAAAGGATGGTTTTAGAATTTAACTTTTCAAACTTGGGGCACAGTTGCTAAAGGAGAAATTACTTGAACTTTCTAATAACATATGGCAGTCTTCAAACACCCAAGGACAGGGAAACAGGTTTGGTTATCAGAATACACAAAAAAGGACCTAAAAACGAAGGCAATAATCGTAGGGGTATTACATTACTATCAACTGCTTCCAAATTGTATGCAAACATACCTAGTAATAAACTGAATTCAATCAGCGTAACATTTTTAGGGGAAGAACAATGCGGTTATAGGGGAGGAAGAATCACTATGGATGCCATATTTACACTTCTCCATATTATGGAGAAAAATGTAGAGTTCAAACTTTTCCAGCATTTATATTATTCATTGGCTACGAGAAAGCCTTTGACAGTTTAAATCGTGGCAGGTTTTAAACGAAGAAAACATAGGGCCACAATTAATAAGAGCATCACAAAGGCTATATAAAAATTTAAAAAATTGTTTTAATTATTTAAATGGACGAAACCTCACAACCCATAATTACCAATAAACGGGTAAGGCAAGGATGTGGAATACCCCGTCTTTATTGATTACATTTATTGGTAGAATAGTTAAAGAATAGAAACAATCTATAAATAATGTAACAGTCCACTACTCAACTTCGAAGGTGGACTGGTTAAACAGCGTAGAGCTGTAGCCTACTCGGGGTGGCTGTTGAGTCCGTCTGCTACCGGGACGATGTGGGTGTTTGCTTCAAGGATAATGTTTTAATTTGCGAGGCGGTAACGGATGCTGGATGTCTCAGGGTGAATATGCTGTTCGGTCCTAGCTCGTCGGTAGATGATCATTGGATCACAGGAGGTGTTAATGATGATAACACTCGATTGATTTCGAGGAAGGCGCCAATATTTATACACACAGGTACAACACTGAGGTTACGGAGAATGATCGGTAGTAAATGATAAATTTACAATATATCTCAGTCAAGCTATTAATCACTTGCGTTGCTCTTGGCAGTTTGGATACTTTAAATTCGCAGCATACCAGCTAAACAAAATTGTGTGTAAATATGACAAGAAATTTCAAAACAAAAAAAATTAAAACAAAGGGAATGCTTAAAAAATATATGAATGAAAATATAAACAGAAGGGAAAATAACAGAGCAAGTTTCTGATTTTATATACGTGAGAAATACTTTTCAGACCACAAAAATGATACAGATATCAAATTACAGAAATATAATAAGATGAAGGTTGTTATTAGAAGACATTTTGGTAAACAAATGACAGTTGATACGAAATTGCGTTTACACAGTATTACCTCAAAATCAACACTCACTTACGGCAGTGAAATATGGCGTGTTCTGTTATGGGTCTTAAGGTAAAATCACACAAGGTTTTTCGTTCACGAGTCGTGGGCGAACAAGCAAACAATCACGTCAACAAGCAATAATCGAGTTTACATATGACGAACAGAGTGCGCAGTATTCACTAACGGGAAATACGACAGTTTCTTGCAAATCCATCTTCTGGAACTCAGGACAGTTTTCGGGTTTGTTATTCAGATCCTTATCCAGGAACAGAATATGCCTTAGTGCCATTCTCCCTAGTGCTTACTATCGGAACTACAGAGAACATTTTTGCCGGGATTCGAAGAAAGGAACCATATTTCTCTCGCCCATGGGTGATGGGGTCAACAGCGCCCGGGATCCTCAAAAATCATCTATAAAATTAATCAAGTATAATAAAAACCTGGCATTTTTAAGTAAGGGCAAATAAAATTGCAATTCTTTCTTCGTGTCTCTTCTTGTTAATTTTAAATTTATTTCCTTCTTATAGAGAACACATTTAATATCGATTATTAACTTTTTACAGTTAGTATGGAATCAGCAAATTATAACATAGAGTAATTCGCTTTGTATTTTTTCCAGCTACTAACAATGTGTAAATATTGATCAACAATGTCAGCAATCTCCTCTTCCTTATAAAAATTTGTGATTAGTCGTTGTCATCAATAAATTACGTCATCAACAATGTCAACTATTAACAAACTCGGCATTGTTGTGTTCCACAACAATGCCGAGTACAACACAACAATGCCGAAAAAACTAATAACGCTTAGTACCAAGCCAGTCGCATTATCACTGCTCTACAAGCAGCACGTCGCATTCTTGAATATTGATTGACAGTTGGCATAAAACATCAGGAAAGTGAAAGAAGACGTTATCAACTATATGAAGTATCAACTCTAACAACTCCAAGAAGGTAAACTGATACTCATTAGATATGTTATGATTAAGAAAGTATTATGAAAACTGACTTTATGATTACGAAAGTATTATGAAAACTGACTTTTGATCGATATTAAGACGAAGATTTGCTAGGGTGTGGCGGGACGTAAAAAGTTGACTGAACAAGAACTGTTGGCCTCTAAACAGCGACGTAAAGAACTACTACATCAGACCTATTAAAGCGAAAGAAGACTTACATTGATAAACGAGACCATATTAAGAACACATGTAGAAAACTTATTCAACAAATCAGAAGAGCAAAAAACAAACAAACTAAGATTTTCAAGAGTAGGATTATATGCAGAAAGGTGACTGATCAAAAATTGTTGGCCTCTTATCAGCGAGGTAAAGAACTAAAACATCAGACCTATTTAATAAATAAATAAAAGCGAAGAGAGACTTACATTGATAAACGCAGAAAAACTTATTCAACAAAACAGAAGAGCTAAAAACAAACAAACTAAGATTTTCAAGAGTAGGGTTATATGCAGAAAGGTGACTGATCAAAAATTGTTGGCCTCTTATCAGCGAGGTAAAGAACTAAAACATCAGACCTATTTAATAAATAAATAAAAGCGAAGAGAGACTTACATTGATAAACGCAGAAAAACTTATTCAACAAAACAGAAGAGCAAAAAACAAACAAACGAAGTTTTGCAAGGTAGGGTTGAACGTAGAAAGTTGACTGATCAAGAACAGTTGGCCTCTGATTAGCGACGTAAAGAACTAAAACATCAGAGCTATTTAACAAATAAAGAAAAGCGAATGGAGACTTACATTGATAAACGCAGAAAATCTTATTCAACAAGAACAGAAGTGCAAAAAACAAATAACGAAGATTTGCAAGTGTGGGGTTGGACGTATAAAGTTGACTGATCAAGAACAGTTGTCCTCTGATTAGCGACGTAAAGAACTAAAACATCAGACCTATTTAACAAATAAAGAAAAGCGAAGGTAGACTTACATTGATAAACGAAAAAGAACGTATTCAACAAGAACAGAAGAGCAGAAGAAAACAAACGAAAACTTGCAAGGGTGGGTTTGGAAGTAGTTAGTTGACTAACCAAGAACAGTTGGCCTCTGAACAGCGACGTAAAGAACTAAAACATAAGACCTACTTAACAAATAAAGAAAAGCGAAGGGGGAATTACTTGCAAGGTTAAGGTTGGGGTTGGACGTAGATAGTTGACTAACGAAGAACAGTTGGCCTCTGATCAGCGACGTAAAGAACTAAAACATCAGACCTACTTAACAAGTAAAGAAAAACGAAGGGAGATTTACATTGATAAACGTAGAAAAACTTATTTAACAAGAACATAAGAGCAGAAGAAAACAAACGAAAACTTGCAAGGGTGGGTTTGGAAGTAGATAGTTGACTAACCAAGAACAGTTGGCCTCTGAACAGCGACATAAAAAACTAAAACATAAGACCTACTTAACAAATAAAGAAAAGCGAAGGGGGAATTACTTGCAAGGTTGGGGTTGGACGTAGATAGTTGACTAACCAAGAACTGTTGGCCTCTGTTCAGCGACGTAAAGAAGTAAAATATCAGATTACAAGAAGCGCTCCGAAAGGATTAGTCGTCGTTTTCGTCAAAAAATGACGTCATCAACATAATCATCTTATATTTGTTTATACACGGAATTGTTGTGGAACAACAATGCAGAATAAACAAATAACGCTTAGTACCAAGCCAGTCGCATTATCACTGCTCTATATCGTCTCCGAACAGCGACATTAGACTATTTAAGAAATGAAGAAAAGTGAAAGAAGACGTTACCAACACCAAAAAGGTAATCTGATAATAATAATAATAATATTCATCCAAGTCATACTGTTCTTCAAGGGTTAAAACACTTGAATAAAACACTAAATTAACACCCCGAAGGGGGTTAGTTTAGTGTCTTATTCAAGATTTTAAAACGCAACCAATGGGGAGTTAGTCAATTGTTTAAAACCCCCATTCGCGGGTGAGGGTTAGTTTAGTTTCTTAATCAAGGGTTGAAACACTTGAATGAGACATAAACTAACCCTTCCGAAGGGGGGATATTTTAGTGTCTTACTCAAGAATTTAAAACGAAACCAACCCCCAGGAGGGAGGTTCGTCAAGTATTTTAACCAAAATTCGGGGGAGGGGTTAGTTTAGTTTCTTACTCAAGTGATAAAACACTTGAATGAGACACTTAAATAACCCCCCGAAGGCCAGTTAATTTAGCATGTTACTTAAGATTTCATTACGCAACGTAACCCCTAATGTTTTAACCGTCAATTCGAGGCGGTTAGTTTAGTTTCTTACACAAGGTTGGTTGCGTTTTACAAACATGACCAAACCCCCCGTAGGAGCTCCGAAAGGAGCGCCCTGCCCTAGTTCTCTACTATAAAAATTTGTGATTCCTCGTTGTCGTCAATAAATTACGTCATCAACAATGTCAACAGATATTTGTTTACTCGCCATTGTTGTGGAACACAACAATGCCGAGTTCAACACAACAATGCAGAGTAAACAAATAACGCTTCACAACAAAGAAATCAAAATCTATCAACCCAGTTGCATTATCACTGCTCCAGAAGCAGCAAACCGCATTCTTGAATATTGACTGACAGTTGGCCTAAAACATCAGAAAAGTGAAAGAAGAAGTTATCAGGTATTTGAAGTACCAACTCCAACAACTCCTACAAGGTAAACTGATACTCATTCGATATATTACGATTACGAAGGTATTATTTAAACTGACTTTTGTTCGATTTTAAGACGAAATTTGCAGGGGTGGGGCTGGACGTAAGTAGTTGACTGAACAAGAACTGTTGGTCTCTGAACAGCGACGTAAAGAACTACAACATCAGACCTACTTAACAAGTAAAGAAAAGCGAAGGGAGATTTACATTGATAAACGTAGAAAATCTTATTCAGCAAGAACAGAAGAGCAAAAACAAACAAACGATGATTTGCAAGGGTGGGATTGGACGTAGATAGATGACTGACCAAGAAAATTGGCCTCTGAACAGCGATGTATAGAACTAAAACATCAGACGTACTTAACAAATAAAGAAAGCGAAGGGAGACCTATATTGATAAACGCAGGAAAACGTATTTAACAAGAACACAAGAACAAAAAATCAGACGAACATTTGAAAGGGTGGGGTTGGACGTACATAGTTGACTGACCAAGAACTGTTGACCTCTGAACAGCGACGTAAAGAACTAAAACATCAGAACTATTTAACAAATAAAGAAAAACTAAGGAAGACATACATTGATAAACGTAGAAAAACTTATTCACCAAGAGTAGAAGAGAAAAAACGAAGATATGTATGGATTGGGTTAGACGTAGAAAGTTGGCTGACCAAGATCAGTTGGCCTCTGAACAGCGAGGTAAAGAACTAAAACATCAGAACTATTTAACAAATGAAGGAAAGCGAAGTAAGACTTACATTGATAAAAGTAGAAAAACGTATTCAACAAAAACAGAAGGGAAAAAAATCAGACGAAGATTTGAAAGGGTGGGGTTGGACGTAAGAAGCTGACTGACCAAGAACAGTTGGCCTCTGAACAGCGACATAAAGAAGTAAAAAATCAGATTAGAGAAACTGCTCCGTATAAGACACTAAATTAACACCCCGAAGGGGGATAGTTTAGTGTCTTACTCAAAAATTTAAAACGCAACCAACTTACTCAAGGGTTAAAACACTTGAATGAGACACTAAACTAACCCTTCCGAAGGAGGTTAGTTTAGTGTCTTACTCAAGATTTTAAAACGCAACCAACCTCCCCGAAGGGGGGGGTTGGTCAAGTGTTTAAACCCCCCGTTCGGGGGGTTAGTTTAGTTTCTTACTCAGGGGTTAAAACCCGTGAATGAGACACTAAACTAACCCCCCCGAAGGGGAGTTAGTTTAGCGTGTTACTTAAGATTTCAAAAAGGAATGGTCAATTGTTTTAACCCTCAATTCGGGGCGGTTAGTTTAGTTTCTTACACAAGGTTGGTGGCGTTTTACAAACTTGACCAACCCTCCCTAGGAGCTCCGAAAGGAGCGCCCTGCTCTAGTTAAGAAAAGTATTGGAATTTATAAACAATACCTTGTAACAATGTTATTTCTTGTAACAATACTGTCATAAAATTTCACATTGTTATCTCATAGTTTTCGTCGGCATTGTTGTATTAGTATATATTTCCGTCAACAATCAGCTTTCCTCAGTGCGGAAAAAGTGCGCCTTAGACAAGATACTATTGTGCTATTGTGCTACTGAAGACGAACAACAACATATTAAAAGAATTTGAATATTTTCCTACACTCTGTGTATTTTATTATTAATTCAATATTTATTGCTTGTGGATATCCAGTTATCTTCCCTTGAACGAAGAGATAGGTAAGGACTATTTCTTATTTTATTGTTATATTTCTCAACATATTTACATACTTTCATTGATACTTATGAACACTTGAAAGAAAATTAAGCTTGTTCGCTTTCTAACACAATTTCAATAATATTAGATAATTGTTTGAATTTTGTAATGGTGAAGTGTAGACCTTTCTTTGTTGCACGGACTGAATTCTTCGCCTTTTGGTTGCAGTTTCGGTGTGTAAAATCTGGCAGCAAAAATGGCTTTATTTCGCATGACGGCCTCGCAATTCACCGAAGTACGACAGAAAATGTCACCAGCCCCGACAGTTCTTCTGCGCAACCTCTCAGACTCGACTGACCTCAAAGCTGTACTCGCCAAGAAGGTTCCTGAAGAGCAGGAAAGGGTGAAGAACTTCCGAAAAGCTTACGGAGCAACCAAGATCGGCCACGTCACGGTTAACATGATGTATGGAGGTATGCGTGGCATCAAGGGGTTGGTGTGTGAGACATCTGTTCTTGATCCTGACGAGGGAATCCGTTTCCGTGGTTACTCAATTCCCGAATGTCAGAAACTGCTTCCTAAGGCCAAGGGTGGGTCTCAACCCTTGCCAGAGGGTCTGTTCTGGCTGCTCATCACTGGACAAGTTCCAAATCAAGCTCAGGTGCAAGCAGTCTCAAAGGAGTGGGCGAAACGTGCAGCACTACCATTACACGTGGCGACACTCTTGAACAACTTACCTCTCACCCTGCATCCCATGTCGCAGTTCAGCTGTGCCATTACAGCACTCAGTTCGGAGAGCAAGTTCGCCCGGGCATACTCCTCTGGAGTACACAAATCGAAATACTGGGAGTATGTTTACGAAGACGTCATGGATCTAATTGCAAAACTCCCCGTCGTAGCAGCGACCATCTACCGCAACACGTACCATCATGGTAAGGGCGCTGGGGTCATCAATGCCAGCAAGGATTGGAGTCAAAACTTCTGTCGGATGTTGGGCTATGATAACCCAGAGTTTACAGAACTCATGAGATTGTACCTCACAATCCACAGCGATCACGAGGGAGGCAATGTGAGTGCCCACACTGTTCACCTCGTGGGCTCGGCTTTGTCGGACCCGTACCTCTCATTTGCAGCTGGTATGAATGGCCTCGCAGGCCCTCTGCACGGTTTAGCGAATCAGGAGGTGTTAATATTCCTCAAGAAACTGCAGAAAGAGTTGGGAGACAACGCGTCAGACGACGCAGTGAAAGAGTTCATCTGCAGAACATTAAAGAGTGGACAGGTGGTTCCAGGCTACGGTCACGCCGTTCTTCGTAAGACAGATCCGCGCTTCGCCTGCCAGAGGGAGTTCGCACTGAAACATTTGCCCAACGACCCACTTTTCAGGCTGGTGTCTCAGGTGTACAAAGTGGTTCCTCCCATTCTCATGGAGACAGGCAAAGTCAAGAATCCGTGGCCCAATGTGGACGCTCACTCCGGTGTACTTCTTCAGTATTACGGTCTGAAGGAGATGAACTTCTACACAGTTCTGTTTGGTGTATCTCGTGCCTTGGGAGTGCTGGCATCTCTGGTATGGGACAGGGCTCTTGGCCTCCCCATCGAACGGCCCAAGTCACTGTCAACTGAGGAACTCGTGAAACAGCTCAAGGCTTAGAGACTTGCGCAGTGAAAGTGCGCAGAAGAACAAGAGACACAAGGCATGTTTAGTAGCCGAAATTCTTGATGAAACAGAACTCTAAGAGCCTAATGGTAAGTGTATGTGCCACATGATTTAATAATCAGTAACGCTTCGTTTCCGCCACGGTGGTCTAGCGGTCAGAACACTAGTCTTGTAAGCCTGGGGTCCCGGGTTCAATTCCCGGTGGTGCTCAAATTTATAACTTGTGTTGGGCAAGGCCGTGGTCTAGGCATCACGGAGTTTTCCTCCGGGGGCTTCCCCGGTTTCTCCGTGGCATCCCAACAATTACTCCACTCACACACAGAAGAAGGCAATGGCAAACCACTTCTGATCATCTCTGCCAAGAATGTATATATGTATGAGCAGGTCCCTGACAACCTGAAGAGGTTGGAAGGATCCTGTTCATGATATATGGACCTGTCGTCAGACAGAACACTACAAATAAAAAAAATAAAACGCTTCGTTATGTATTTGTGGGTTTCATGTGATTTTCAGGGCAAACAGCGATCATTTTCTCAAACAGCATTAATCGGTTGATCTTTGTAATGGTGAATTGTAACTCTTTCTTTGCGGTAAGGACTGCATTTTTAAATAATATTTAGATGATCTCCGGTTTCAATGGGTTAATAAATGGGGCATATATTGCGAAAAATAATTCTAAAACTTTACAGTTCTTGATACATCGACTTTGTTAAATTTTTCAGCGGGTTGTGAAGAATTCGTTTTATTTTTATTTTGGATGCGTCGTCGAAATTCATGTACGCAGTAGAAGTGTCTGAATAGACATTAATAATTGTTACGTCATGGTTTTGGTCGGCATTGTTGTATTTTATTAGCATTCGTTGACGTCAACAATCGGCTTCAGTTATAGTGAGGAAGGAACTGACCTGTGGATCGCTTGTGGTAGAAGTGCGTCGTAGCCGAGAACTTTTGGGGGAGGGAAGGGTTTTTACAGGTTATTTGTTGGGAAGGCTGGAGGGAGGAAACAGCTGGGAAGACCTAGGTATAGGATAGGAGGATAACATTAAGATGGACCTTAGGGAGATTAGAATCAATGCAGCCAACTGGATGCGAGCGGGCACAGAATTGGGTTCGGTGGCGGGCTCTTGTGAACACTATTTGATGAACCTTCGGGTTCTATAAGGAAAGTGGGATATTCTTTGACCAGCCGAGTACCAGTCGACTTTATGAAGGACATCCTGCACCTTACAGTGTGCGTGTAATATCGGCTTAATCTACGTAAGCAGTGGCATTTGTGTGACTGCTCCCAACTGTAATTCTCACGTTCATTTGGCAAATGTAATTACATTCTGTCCTTGTAACTTGTATGAACGGCTAACATGGCAAGAAGGAAATTCATGCACTTTTAACTCTGCAGAAAGACACGAATTCGAAATTTGTATGGTTATGAAAATGTCGCAGCCTCCTTTTTCCAAAATTAATATCTTAACTAACTGTCTGGTTCTGCAACAAGTGTCACACAAATTCTGGGGCATATTTTCGAAGTAAAATGTTTTGAAAATCAGTACATCAGAATAGTAGCATCTAAGGCTTTGTAGATTACATGATACTTTGTACTTAATATCTACATAATTTAAATTTAGGAGCCGGCGTAGCTCAGTCAGTATAGTGACTGGCCACGGACTGGGCGACCGGGGTTCGATCCCCGACGGGGTCAGAGGATTTTTCCTTTAGCCTCTGCGTCCAGACCGGCTCTGGGGCCCACCCAGCCTCCTCTACAATGGGTACCGGGGTCCTCTTCCGGGGGTAAAGCCGGCTGGGGCGTGATGCTGACCACTCACCCCCATCTAGTGCCGAGGTCAAGGAAGAGAGGAGCTATACCTCCACTCACCCCAAACGCCTACATGCCGTATAGTGGGACAAACTTTACTTTACTTTACTTTAAATTTAACCTGATGTGAATAATGAAAAACGCCCCGTATGACTTAATATTGTCTATATCAGGCACATTTAGAGCTCTGTCAAGTTGTTTAGCGATTACTATATTCGTATTGAATCTCAATTAACACTTTGACGACGAAGAAAGAAACTCGCGCTGTGGAGCCAAATTCGTGCTGGAGAATCTAATATTAGCCCAGGTAATCAAATTTCTCGTCTTTTATGAAACCTCAAGTTTCATTTCCGTGTTTCCATATTCTCGAGCAGATTACATCAGTTTACTCTATTATTCTACATTTCTTAAAGGTCCATTTTTATACTATCATCCCACCAACATTTAGGACTCTTCCTTTCAGGATTTCCGATTAAAATGTTGCACATCTTGTCTCTGCCATGCGTACTACGTGGCCCGCTCATCTCATCACCCTTGATCTGATCAGCCTAGATTTTATTATTTGGTGAATAAAACCATGAAGCTCAATATTATGCACTTTTCTCCATTCTCGTGTTATTTACTCTTTCACATGACCAAATATTCTACTGAGTGCCATGTTCCCTCTCAGTCACCCTCAGTTGATGCGCACATGTGTCAGTCTGAAGAAAAAACCTCTTGCAGCAATGGACAATTTTACAGGAGATGGAGTTAGACCAACATGGCCGCTGTTCCCAGCATGGCGGCAGTTGCATGTGCACCGAAGCATTGCTCTCTCAGAATGAGTTGAGAGAGAAGAACCGACTATGTGTGTTTGTCGTAGATGTTGGAAGACGATGGCGGTTTTTTTGTCCACAGAGTGACTTTGTCGACGAAGACTTCAATGTTAAATTAAATTTTCAAGAAAGCGACGAATTTGCCCATGTCACTGTTGAAGACTGGGACTTGATGTAACATCCGAAACTAAAAATAAAGCGAAATATTGTTTGCGTCAAAGAAGGAAATATTGTTTCCCCTCGTTATTCTCTGCTCAAGAAGTCTTATCGAAACTAAGTTATTTTAAACACGCTTCATTTTATCCAAAATGTTATTATCCATCAACACTTAGCAGCTTGCAACTGTCCCTTTTTCTCCAACACAAGGAGTCGCCCAGCTCGGATGCAGCCTTTCGTGATGTTGAGGTTATGGGGTTCATTCTCAAACTTAGCTCAGGTGAACATGGACTTGTTAGTCAGGGAATATTGCGTCGAGGAGTATAGGCTGAACGCCAACAAGGAGGTTTGGATAGTGGCGTCAGGTAAATGTCCCACGTTGCGTTGCAGAAATATAACTCATCATTCAGACAAATAACACAGTATTTTTATTTTGGTAATTAACGGCCACTTTCGCCGAATCAAAGAGAAAGAACAATTTTTGGTGTTTCCTTGCCGGAATCGGTATTCCCTTTTAATTTAACGAATGGTCTTATTGGTCTTATCAGCCCTACTTCACGTGCACGTCGGACGTTTCAGAACTTTTGCTTCAATCCCATTTAGCTCTAGCCGCCATTGTGCCAACAATTGTACAGATCGACACGGTACTGGCCTTGTAATCCTGGGTTCCGTGTTCGATTCCCAGCGGCGCCCGAATTTATAAATTATGTTGGGCAAGGCCGTGGTCTAGGCAACACGGAGTTTTCCTCCGGGGGCTTCTTCCCCGGTTTCTCCGTGGCATCCCAACAATTACTCCATTCACACACAGAAGAAGGCAATGGCAAACAACTTCTGGATCATCTGCCAAGAACGTATATGAACAGGTCCCAGTCCGAGAAAAGGATGGAAGGATCCTGTTCATATGGACACTAAATAAATAAAATAATAAACTTGATCAGTACAAATTACGTCTGGCTGCAACAATTTTCGTGTTTGTTTCCATCACTGCTGTCCGCGGTCATTTCGCTTGGTAGTTGCCCAAAAATACATTTGAAGCCACAAATAATTTTTCTTGCAAGCAGAAACATTTCACCAACACGAATCCTGCCATTTTTCGTCACTAATATTTGTTTATTGATGTAATACTGGAAACGAGAACAATTTAATTCCTGTTTCGAGAGCAGCAATGGTATTGTTGTGACTGTTGATTAAAGTTAATAGTAAACAATGCAAACAAAATGATAGAAACATTGGGGGGGGGGGGGTGCCAGGGCCTCGCGCCTTTATTTATGTATATTGGAGTAGCTTTTTCTCTTTAATTATTGCCGTATTTTTTAAGACCAAGAATAATTAAGTAGAAATTGAGGAAATTTTTAATAAAAGCCTGAGGAGAATAAGCAATTTTTAAATGCCTTCCAAGAAATGCTGTTGTTGATGGCAGACTGTGTACTGTTTGGTCACATTGTCACAATTTAAACTCTGCTGTTAATTCAATAATTAACCGTGTTAAGGATTTACGGCTAAAAAGGGAGGCTTTCGTGAATCGGGTGTCAGTATTAGCTAGAATGCTTGAGAACACTAAAAATGCCTTTCGTGTATTTTCTTCTTAAGGGTCCTCGCTAATCAATGTCAGCCAGGGCCTCACGAATGGCTCAGCAGCCATTAAAGAGAAACATACTTAAATTTATTGAAGTCTGCTTTAGAGTTTTACCTCTAAGATAATACATTTTCCTTCCTTCCTTCCTCCGTGGCTCTATGGTCCTGTGAGGACCTTGGCCTCCCTTCTCAGAGTCTTCCAGTCATCCCTTGACTCTGCCTTCCTTCGCCATCTTCTTACTCCAATGGTTCTCATCTAGCCATCTAATACGTGGTCGTTCCGTCATCTTCCTTCCACCTGGTTGACCATTTAGCGCCTTTTTTGGGTACCTTCCACCAGTCTTCCGTTGAACATGTCCCAGCCATCTCAGTCTGCCTATTTTAATAATAGCAACCAGACCTGGTTCTTTGTACAGGGCTCTAATTTCTTCATTCGTTCTTATTCCCCATTCGTCTCCTTCCTCCACTGGCCCAAATATCTTTCGCAACATTTTCTCTCCCATACATTAATCCTCCTTTCTGTTGTTTTCGTTAGGACCCATCCTTCACTTCCATACATTATTACAGGTCTCATAATAGTTTTGTACATTCTCAGTTTGGCCCTTCTACTTATATTTTTGCTTTTAAGGAGTGTAAATGGAGCCCGTAACATCTATTGGCTGACTTAGTTCTATTAGTTATGTCTGTTTCAACATTATTATTATCTGTCATTACTGAGGTCAGATACTTAAAACTCTCAACTGCTTCAAAAATGTTATCTGCTATATTATATATTTGTTTCTTTTCGTTATCATATATTTGGATTTGGCTTGACTGATTTCTAGTCCCAACCTCCTGGCTGTTGTAACAAATTCCATGTAAGCAGATTTCAGTGCCCCCCTATTTCTGGCTGATTTTACATCATCTGCATATAATACATTTTAGTATAAATAACTAACTAGATGGCTTAGTGAACCGGAAGGTTCATCACCGAATAAACCAAAGCTCTCCACCGGTCCCTGTCTGGACCAACAAAATCCAATCTCCTTCAACTAGATCCCGCTTAATATTATCCTCCCATCTACGTCTAGGTCTCCCCAGCTGTTCCTTCCCTTGAGGTTTTTTTTTTTACATTTTAGTACGTGCAAGTAACATTTAAAAAAATTAATACGCTCTTGGTACTTATCAGGTAATGTTGAAATGTACATCTAGTAATTAATTACTTCACCTCATCACTCGACATGTAACAATCTCTTGAACCTATAAACATTTAAATGGGTAAATGCGTAGGTTATCCACATTCGAAAGTATGATGGTGGACAAGAATCATTCTTCTTTTTCTTCTTCCTTGACATGCATCGGGTGCTATCAAACCCGTTCCAAGTTAGGAACGTTGAAAATGGCCCTTCCATCGACTTCTTGGTCTTCCTATGTCCCTCGCTCCTATTCGTTTATATGCAAGTGCCTTCTTAGGGAATCTGTTTTTTCATTGCCGTCTCAAGTTGTTACCAATTTAATTGACAATTCTGTACGTCATTTACAATATCCGTGGTCTTATTTGGTTCTTTATTTCCTCTATCTCTTTGGGTAACTCCTATTACAGGGTCTGAGAAATCTCACATGCGAAGATTCTGATCGTCTTTTGTCTTCCTTTCTTAAGATCCATGTTTCGCTGCCGAATTGTACTGTCGCTTTAGGTAGAAAATTGTGCGATTTGAACAAAGTATCTATATTAATTTTGTTCCTGAAACGTCTTTATATCACCCCATTAAATTTATTGTATTTGCACAACCTAGTTTCCAGGTCCGGATTTAATTTATAAGATATTTCATTCCCAAACAAATAAAGGAAGATACTTCTTCTATTATCTTATTATTTATCACGATTTTAACTCTTCTCCAGTGTTTTACTTGTAATTCCATTGCTTTGGTTTTACTTTCCGAAGTTTGAAGGTTGTACGCCTGTAATATATAATTTAATCCTGTAGGTCATCCTTTGTGGGTGCACGTGGTACCTGATCATCAGCATCTTAACTGCGTGTCCTTCGCAATTTTGATTTCCATGGGGTTCGTCATTTTCCACAGACATATTATTTTATTTCTATATATATAAAACAGGACTGGATTGGATATTTTAATGTCTAAAATTTTAATGCCGATTTCTGTGTTCTTGTACGCTGTCGTATAGGCAGCAAGGACCTCTGAAACGTCAGTAAACTTTTACGAGACTAAACGGCGCAAGAACCCATTACACAGCC
Source organism: Zootermopsis nevadensis (assembly GCF_977971745.1). Taxonomy (NCBI): domain Eukaryota; kingdom Metazoa; phylum Arthropoda; class Insecta; order Blattodea; family Termopsidae; genus Zootermopsis; species Zootermopsis nevadensis. The sequence goes on from NW_028259162.1 coordinate 16,178,796, forward strand.
ATCTTCAAGTGTAATGAAACGTGCTAAATTTATATCCTGTCACTGTAGGTCCATAGTATATTGCTCATTTGTTAAAGAAAGTGCTAAAATAAAGCTGATAATATAGGAATTATATATTCTAATTTGCACTTAACAATTGTGGAGATAATCGTTCGGAATGTGTCGTTACATTATTTAAAACACCAATCACTGTCAGATGTGGACTGTGAGTATTTGAAAGCATGAAAAGTTAATGCATGCCAGAGACAGGTGTCAGAAATCGTAATGCGTAATTTAAAACTCTGTCATTCTTTCCTTAATGGAACAATTTGCTCACTTCTATTTTTCTGTAAGTACGTCAGACCAATCTGGAACCACGTAAAAGAGTCAGTGGCTGGGATGCAGGTGTGCGCTGTTTATTTTTCTGCGTGGCTGGTAACGTCTGTGAGCATGTCAACAGCAGATAAAATCACAAAGTTCTATGTTTTGCGTTGTATGAACTCGATTAGTTCACAGTACTTCTCTCCAGGTGGCACACTAGTCATATCCATACCAAACAAGCAAGACGTACACCATGTCAACAAGGTGGCGTTGGAAACGAGCTTCGACCAACAGAAAATACCCGGTTCCACTAACAGAAAAATTGAGAAGTTAAGGATATTAAAAAATAACAGTTACATGGGTGCAAAGTTTGGAATTTCATATAGCCACAAGGAAGAAAACTCATGGAGTTTTAACCGGAAACACAGTTCTTCGGCTGCTGAAAATAAGAACCATGTAATTTGTGATCTGCGCTCTAAAAGGTACAAGAAAAAATTTGGGGACGATAAAGGGCGTTACTGTAACACTGATCGAAAAACATGGAATTCATATAACTCTGCAAACTCTGAGGAAGTAAGTGATGCCTCCATCAACAAAAATTCATATAAATATTTTAATATCTTCAGCAACGATTATAAGGAGAATATTGGGGACTTCGTGTATCAGGCGATACAATTGCTGCACGAATCACAGAAATGGTCACTGGTCATCTCCAGCGCAGACGACGGTGGGCATCAGGAAAGAACGTATAAGGACGCCGATTACATCATAATTTGCACCGCGGTTGATCCTGAAGGAGTTATAGAACGCACAGAGCGACAGCTGCAGGCGCTGAAGGCACGAGCTTCTTGGAACCCTAGAGGCAAATTCTTGGTCCTTATCACAAAACATTACGATCAATACAGGAGAGTGATGGCGAAGCAAATGTTACAACTCTTGTGGAATTTCAGGGTGATCAACGCGGTAGTGGCGATTCCGCGCCAGGAATCCGCTCTGGTCCTATACACTTGGTTTCCTTATGGGTCACCGAGGACATGCACAAAAGTACGAGTAACCACGTTGAACTATTGGGTCTTTGAAGACAGAGGACGATTTCTTCTCGGTTCTTCTTTGTTCCCACAGAAGATTCCCCATGACTTGAAAGGATGCAGCATCAAGGTTTCGACAACTGAAATCGAGCCCTTTGTTATTCTGCCTTACAGCAACAACCCTGGCGTGACATCGATAGACGGTCTCGAGGGACGTTTATTCCAATCGATAATGAAGAAGATGAATTTGCGGTTTCAGCTGAAGTTGACCGGAAATGAGAAATGGGGAGACAAACTCCCCAATAACACGTGGACTGGCATGAAGGGGGATCTCTTCAATAACGTAAGTGAGCTAGGTTTTGGAGCTTTACTTCTGGACACGGAATTATGCGAGGTGTTCGAATGCACGGGCCCTCATTTGAAAGACGCATTGGTGTGGCACGTGAGACGTCCCAATCAAGTGCCGCACTGGAAAGGCTTGTACAGGATTTTTGAGAAGGAAACGTGGGTGGTCATCATCGTTCTCAGTATCGCAGTGGCCCTGCTGTTATGGCGCATGAGTTGTCTTTCCGAGGAGACGTCTTACGAAACTCTGGTCAAAAGTTTGACTCACGTGTGGGCCGTCTTGCTCGGGGTCTCGCTACCAGAACTGCCACGTGCGTCTCAGACACGACTTTTATTTCTGATCTGGGTCATATATTGCCTGCACATCAACGCGGTGTACCTCTCGTTCTTAACCAGCTTCCTCATAAATCCAGGGTTCGAAAAACAGGTTCGTACCGTTGATGAGCTGGTGCGATCCAAATTGGATTTCGGGTACCACTCAGGATTTGACAGATACTTCAACGACTCTACGGATAAGATACTGGTGAAGATACTATCTCGCCGCAGTCACTGCGCTGGCGTTGGGGATGGCTGTTTTAGACGGATGGCAGAAAGAGGGGATTTCGCAATGTTAGTGTCGAGTACGCTTGCGCAGTACAAGAACGGCTTTGAGTACAATGATCGAAGCGGAAGAAATTTTTTCAATCCTTTTCATGATGCATTTCTGACTTATGACTTCGTGATGTATCTGACGAAAGGGAGTCACCTACTGGAGAGACTTGACAGTGTTGTCCAGCGCACGGTGGAAGCTGGGTTGCTGGGGCAGTGGTGGGAGGAGATGATGACCACCCTGAGACTTCGACGGGTTCTGAGCACCGAACAAGAGTCCTCAACGCTGACATTTTCTCATCTACAATCAGTGTTTGTGTTTCTCTTGTTCGGACTTCTGATTAGTTTCACTGTTTTCATTTGCGAGTTCTTGTCGTTCCGTGCGTACTAATGATTAAATAATTCCTGGTCTTGTTGAATAAAAACACCCAATATTTCTCAGCTGACACTAATCCGAGGTAAGCATTCAGCACAGTACACAGGCAGGGAATTGGCAAGGCAATTATGATGGAGAGTAGATGTCCTTGGGAATTTTACGTTTCTTTATTTTTAAAGTTTCCCGTGAACTATACGGCGCACTCTAGTCAATCCAACGCTTTCTCTGTCTTGTTTTGATGCGTTTAGTAGAGGCGAGTGGATGAGCAGAACTGCCCCGCCATCTCTCGGACTGAACAGTACTCTCCCTTACAGCAGATTTAGTATTACAACAAATTGTGTGGTACTTGCCTCTTCTGTGATGTTATTTTGCTTTCAAAATAAACTTAAACCTAATATTATACAAAAGCACCATGTACTGAAAATTATCTAAAATATTTTTACTATGCATTCATACCATTCATGGTTTGATTTCATTTCGCTTGTGATGGCATGTTTTGGGTTGTAGCCCCATTTTCAGCACATCACCACCTTCTTCGTATTACTACAGTGTTGTTAAACACTGGTGTTCCGATTCACTTCAAGTATATGTTACGCCACGTCGCATTATTTTACTCTTTTTCAAGTAATATGAATATTGTGTGTATTATAACATTCAGCCAAAGTGAAGCGATGAAACAAATGCTTAAAATTTCTCTAATATCCGTTGTAAACGATCAGAATTCCAGTATCTAACAACAGGTGATATGGGGGGGGGGGGGGGGGTCACGGCATTTAAGGTAATGCGGCCACCCAATTTATCTTTCAAATGATTTGAAATGAGCGCGCTCTGCTCGCACTGACATCTGTGGTGACAACATAGAAACAGTCTCGAGCTGTTATGGCGATTGGGGTTGTCGTCGTTTCTTTGTGGTAAACAAAATTCTCATCTCTCCCCAGAACCTGCGTTTAAGTTGCCTACATCAGACTATCCTCTCTGAAACTGAGGATCCCCAATCAAAACTCTGAATGTATCACTTGTATCATTCAGTGCATGCAAAGTGTCCAGCAATTCTGATCCATCTACATTAGCCCCTTACAGTCTAGAGGAAATTAAATATGCCACGTGCTTTAGTAATCACTGACTCTGCATTTTGCACACTGATTATATTTATATGTTCTTTGTATGATTCTCAAAATAAACAGCAACCATTTCCATGAAAGCATTAACCAACTGATCCTCACAATGGTGGAGAGCTGTGTTCTGTTGAGATAAGAATCAAATTCTGAATATTGCTAACACCAGCTTTGATCAAAGGATTCATTAAACACAGAATATAAAATATGAAGATTTTATTAGTGAGCTAAAATATAAATATCCCATTATGGGAAATCCAACAATATTCACACTACAATTTATATGGGATAAACAATTTTTGCTTATGGTGTCCAAACTCTTTCCTCAAATTCTTCTCCAATAGACATCACTTATTATTCTTCAGAATTTAATTGGGCACGTGACTTGAAGGGGATATTGCCACTGGTTGTGCGAGGAGGCCATTTCTCCAAAGGAAGTGAGGCGCGCATCTGTTCTGAAGGACATGTCTGCTGGGCCTGATATTCTGTCTTCAAAACCTGTTAGAAGCAGATGTCATGAAAAATCATGTTATCATCTGATATACATTCACTGCTGTCTTTTACTCTAATTGGTGCCAAATGTAGAACCAGGCATCTTTGTTAGCAAGCATAAACTTTGATTACAGTACAATCATATGCCAATCACCATTCTATTATATATATATATATATATATATATATATATATATATATCGATAAATATTCATATTTTTATTTCGTTACTCCTTGTTTATAAAGATAATTTATAACATTCTTCCTTTCCTCTTTAACCTTTACCAGACACTCTATTTTCTTCACTCTATCTTCATTCCTTCTTTTTTAAATTTCATTACAAAATACTGGGTGTTCAGAGAATGAAAACTCCATATTAAACTCTTGACAGAATCATTTGAAAATATGCATTCATTTGTTAAAAATATGCTCTAAAAATAATACTAATAACAGTGATACCAACATGATGAACCAAAGCAACACTAGCAATCTATGCAATTCTATTTTACCAATGATGTAATTAAACATTATATACTGATTCTTGAAGAATTCAGTAACTTTCCTGTAACTACAAATTATATGGTAAGAGAATTCAGAAAGATAAACTGAAAAAGGATGTGAAGTCAATGTCTAATAACCTATTTAATGTAATATTCTGTGGAAACCCAGACGAAACTTCAGTCACGCACTGTCCACACTCTTTGCTTAGATAAAGAAGCAGAATTAATGGATACATACCAGTCTCCAGCACTTGGTTATTTTCATCAGATGAGAAATTGCATTTCTAATCTCTCACACCTTGACCCTCCTTTATCTGATCACCCCAATATTTGGTGATTCTCATTATAAAAAACAAAAACATAAGCAAACCCTTTATCTCAAACTTATAGTGTCACTACTGCCCTTCCTTGACATAAATTTTAAAAGACACCTAAAAATTATTCTTAGTCATTTCTTCATAATACACTATTAATAATGAGGATAAAATTAAATTGTCCTTCTTGCTTAATTACGTAGCTTAACATGAAAACCTATGGGGAATCTAGGCAGAGCTCCATGCATTCTTAACTTCAGCACAAGATGCAGGTGGTGAGCTTCACACCCCAGGGACAGAGCCCCTGACACAGACTGGATGAGGGTGTGCTTGCCTCAGCCTAGTATGACGTGGAGGTGAAGAAAATATTACCCTTACTGGGAATCAAACCCCAGTCATCAAGCTTACTTTGCACTGATATTGCTAGCCAGGAATTTCTAAACATGCATAATTTGCAGCATTTATGTAATATAAACACATGTAGTTTCAGGAACTTCTCAGGAAGGACTTAGCTTCACAGAGTAAGTAAGTAAGTAAGGAGTAGACCAGATATCTTCGATTATGCAAATATGCCTTTCTGACATGATCGCTCAATATGAGCTAAAAGAAAAAGCTACTTAACCTTAAAGTGTCTGAGGAGCATACAAACAAGAGGGTATACAGCATCAGAGAAAGAAACAAGTCTAACAATAACAATCGACCTTAATATAATATGCATATATTTCATACATATTAATATGTGCATTGTAAGTTTCTGAGTCATTGTGGTTGGTTTGGCTCAATAATCTCTACTTTTTCTGAAAATATAAAAAATTACGTTCTGTAATGTTGGGAATTTCTTGAGTGGCTTAGGCTTAGCGACTGTTGGCTTCTCAGGAAGGATTCGGCTCCATGGAGTAAGTGTATAGCATATACTTTTAGAAGGAAAGGTAGAACTGTCTTTGTATTGGAAGTACAAGGATGTTTATAATATTTAACCCAATGGAAGTAATCTGGATTCAACACTAAAATCATGTGATTGTCAAGACAGTGGTTAAGGAGTAGGTATAATTATTACATTAACTCAACACATTAAACACAACAGATTACTTAAATATTAATATTCATTATTAAGGTAATTGACATTTTGTGAGAGCCCTTAACAATGTGAACTGACTTGGCTAAATGAAATGCTAGAATTAAACAATATCTGAAACTTTAATAAATTTTGCTGTGCCACAAAGAATTCAGCATAATAAATATCTTAAATCTAAATCTATGGTGCAGAGTTCTTGAGGTGCTAATAGACACTCACCTAGTTAAGAAATCCCTCTCCTTTTATGAAACCAGAATTTTCATTACCATGTTCAAAATGGCTTGCCACTGGACCCTATCCTGAGTCAGATGAATCCAGCAGACCTCCTTTTGCCTCTTTCCTTAAGCGCCATTATAATTAATGTTATCCTCCTTCAAACATCCAAGTCTTCCAAGTAACACTATAATTCTGAATATGAATCTTTACATGAGGGTTAGTGTTATTTATTGTCGGTAAAATTGTTTCTTTTTGGTCTTTGTCATTCAAGTAAATTATAAATAAAATCACAGATTTGGAAGGCAAAGATGGAAGCAGAATCAAGCTTCTGAAGTGTTGTGATTCTATTTTTAATTTAGACAATGTGCAAAGTGCATAAAAATATGTTTTACAGGTTATGTAACGAATCACTGTCAGAAATCTGCAGACTTGTGTTATTTACACTTAGAAAAAATTCACCATAGGTCATTGCAAATGTTGCTTTAGGTCAGACAGACCTTACATGTGTGATGTACATTACTTGTGAGAAAACACAGATGTGACTCATAGAACTATAAAACATTTTCATTAAATTCATCCTTTGCACGGGAATGTTGTCATACATGGTATTCTTAAAATGTTATTAAGGATAAGGATAGCTCAGAATAAGTCATTAAAGTAAAGTGCTTCACACAAAGAGGTTGTCAGAAGAATTAAGCAATTCACTTTGTAATAAGAATGCTGACTGAATGTTATGAAATAGGGCAAGAAACAAAGGGACTGTTAAACTGCACAATTTATAATAGCATTAATTTGTGTGTTAAGATGTTGGGAATGGTGATGTAGAAATAACAATGGACTGTAGATGGACACAAATTGGAAAATGTGAAAGGGGGGCAGCAAATGAGTGGTGTTCATAAAATGATCAAAGAAGAGAATTTGAGGGAAGGTGTCTGGAATGAGAAACTAGTGAAAATGAGAAAACCCCAATAACAAGAAGACCTGTGGCATATTAATATAAATGTATGGACATCAAAATATATAAAATAACCCTAAAAGATACTTCTGAAAATACAACTTACAGAATCAACATTTGTTGGTTTAATTGGGGAGATAGAAGTGAACTGGGTCTTTTTCTTATCCCATGACCATATATAATACAACAACATGTAGCAATTTAATGTTCTGGTTATATGCATACATAGCACTTACATTGACTGCTCTGATAGTGTTGATACAGTAAATATAACAAAGGGTTCTGTGGCAGCTTGCCTATTGGGCCACTTGAGGCAGTATCCCACTTAAAATATTAACTGAAATAACATAATTTATGTATGTTGGCGGTATATACATTCATATATGTGTGTGAATATAATATGATGCATCATTCACAGAATGTGTTTGTAATTCAGTGTTTGCTATATCCCAAAATGGGAAAGGAAAAAAAGAAGAAGAAGAAGAAGAAGAAGAAGAAGAAGAAGAAGAAGAAGAAGAAGAAGAAGAAGAAGAAGAAGAAGAAGAAGAAGAAGAAGAAGAAGAAGAAGAAGAAGAAGAAGAAGAAGAAGAAGAAGAAGAAGAAGAAGAAGAAGAAGAAGAAGAAGAAGAAGAAGAAGAAGAAGAAGAAGAAGAAGAAGAAGAAGAAGAAGAAGAAGAAGAAGAAGAAGAAGAAGAAGAAGAAGAAGAAGAAGAAGAAGAAGAAGAAGAAGAAGAAGAAGAAGAAGAAGAAGAAGAAGAAGAAGAAGAAGAAGAAGAAGAAGAAGAAGAAGAAGAAGAAGAAGAAGAAGAAGAAGAAGAAGAAGAAGAAGAAGAAGAAGAAGAAGAAGAAGAAGAAGAAGAAGAAGAAGAAGAAGAAGAAGAAGAAGAAGAAGAAGAAGAAGAAGAAGAAGAAGAAGAAGAAGAAGAAGAAGAAGAAGAAGAAGAAGAAGAAGAAGAAGAAGAAGAAGAAGAAGAAGAAGAAGAAGAAGAAGACGACGACGACGACGACGACGACGACGACACTTTCAATTCCAAATTTGTAGTCATGTTGTTGGTGTTGGACCTGCAGGTTCTGCTAGTAGGGAGCTAGTTAGTTTTACATTATATTTCCTAAAATCATCAAGAATATGAAGCTTAATATTAGACATAAATAATGCAAGCTTAATCATTCGCCAGATGAAACAGAAGCTCATCTAAATAATACATAATAGTTCAGTCTGTATCAAATGAAAACATATTTCACCATTTCATTGATCAAATGCTTAAAGCTATTTAAGGAAATAATCGGTGTTCATGTTGAGAATCACACAAGACTCAAACAGCAGTTGGTACTGCTAAAGCAGTGGCACATATACTTACCATTTGGCTTTAAAAGTTATTATTATGCATAAACACAGACGTATTTTGTACTTGTTGAAATGTGTGAATCTGAATTTTCGTTAGTAATAACAATAGTTTTGGACATCGTTTGCAGAGAAAATGCTCGACCATTTTGGTGTGTGACAGAACTTTTTCGAATATCTGATTACCTGTAAGATTCCATAACACGGCGGTAAGTAGTTGCAGTAGATGTGCAAATAGAATGTGTTGCTACCCTGCAGCATAACTTAGGATATCATGTTTTATTGGAGTATTTTTAGTGTGTTTGTTACTGAAAGTCTGAATGACAGCATGTCACTGTTCTTACCTGCATACTGTATTGATGGTGTTGCTAGATGAAATGCCTTCTAACCAAACTGTGGTTAAGTTCTAATTTTGTATTCAGTACATCTCTGGTCAAACCATGGCCAATGTTGATTACATTGCCCTGACTGAAGGGTATTGTGGCTTATCCAGTTGGTAATGAATGCAAATCTCTGCACCTACCCCCTTCCCCTATAAATTTTTGCAATATCACATTTACATTAAATATAAAGATGTATAAAAGTGGCATGAAAAGTGAAGCAAAGTCCATATCTTCTGTAATTCAGGGATTACTTAACGCATATTTGTCATACATGAACACAGTTTGTTTCTGAGAATAATAAATTCTGTAGGATGTGATAGGAAGTGGTCATTGTCAATTCCAAGGCTAATTTTAGCAGTTTTCATCGTTTAAGGATTGCAAAGTTTATTGGTGCATCTCATATAGCCACTCCTGCCCAACCACCATCCTAAACTTCCTGGGTTGCAACCTGTTTAACAAATGATGCACTGGGGTCCGAGTCACAGTGGGATGTTTTATCTGCAATGGTGCATATGCCATTTAGAAGCCTGTCCAGGAGGCTAAAAGGTGGCAGCCCCATCACTGGACTTAAAAAGTGTCAGGCTAGAAACCTGTCCCGGGATATATACAATTTCTTTCAATCCTCAAATGACAAATAAAGAACAGATCAAACAATGACAGACCATAGCATAAACAAGGTAAAACAACTGTGGAAGAAAGAGAAATTCCGTAACTTTGCGACTGGCAATATAAGAAGTTTAAATTATAAAGAACATGAATTAGATTCCATTTTAAATTAAAGTAATATCAAAATTTCGCTATCACAGAAACAAAGACAACATCATAAAGAACTACTGAATCGCAGAATTATACATTCAGGTGTAGACAGAAACATCTGTGCTCAAGCAAGAGTAACAATATGGTGTCACAAGTTAATAAAAAAATCAAATTCTCCATTATAAATTCTACAATGAAATAATATTAGAAATCAGAATCCAATTTAATACAGGAAAATTAACACTACATGCCCTGTATGCCCCAGGAGAAGGGAGAGAAGATGAGAGTGGGAATTTTTACAAACAATTAAAAGATATAATTAGTAAAGTAAACAAAAATTATTACATAATACTAGCAAGCGACCTTAATGCTAGAATAGGAAACACCCCAAATGATAATGTAACTGGATAATTTGGAAAACAATTTCTGAATAGGAATAGTCAGAAACCAGTAGATTTTTCGTAATATAACAATATGAGTATTATAAACTCTTTTTACAAACATAAATAAATTCGTAAGTACACTTGGTCTGCAAGAAATTGACGATCCATTAGAATTATTTCATAAAAAAAGTAAAGAAAGCAAAACTATTTCTCAATGTTAGAACATACAGAGGACACTAAATCGGCTTTGATCATTATTTAGGCAAGGCTGAGCTTAGATTCCCACCTAAATGATATTCGATCAGAAAAATAACAAAAATTAAAGAAAGAGAATTCTTTTATAAAGTTAAATTATTAAATGATCACAGCATAAAATGGTTGTATCAGAAAACAATCAACAAACAAATTGGAAATATTCTTATAAGCAATGATGGAATGCTGCTTATGAAAGTTTAGGCAAATATAGAAAATGCATTCTAAAAAGAGACTACATAAATGGGATGAAGAAATCAAATAATAATATTGAAGAAAAATTGACATGGTTAAACACACAAAAATCAGAAGACTGCATAGAATATATAAGATTAAAAGTTACTGCAAGAAGGGCAGGGGAAATAAATTTCGACACATTGGTATTATTGTAGGATAATGCTAACGCGTGTCTGAGGTCTAACCTTTAAGGATGAGGACCGGACTCAGCTGGCGAGGGATGAAGTGAGTTGGGAATTTAGAATTCTGCATAACGAGTACGGGTCACCTGGAACAGTGAGGATAGTGAAATATATCAGGCTCTGATGGGCTGGGTATGTAGCGCGCAAGGCGTGCATGCAGAATTTCTTGTATCATCAAAACCTCTAATCCTACAAAGAACGAAAGACAATTGTGAATGAATGTGTTGTTAAACAGTGGGCAAAATTAAGCATGTCCTACATAAGCAACAGGTTTTGGAACTCGTACAAGAGGCCGAATGTTCAGTCATGTAGTGCGGATAGCAGCGATGGTTCGTTATCTTGAAAATGTTTAAACTAAAAATGCTCTTCTTCATCAGAAAATTATTGCTAATGGCTGAATTTTGCTTAAGAAATATCTCGTTCGTGCTCGTAAGGTTCCTTTACGCGCCGTAATTTTACGTCATGTGACCGCCGGCTTTACTTCCCCTCCGGAGGAAGCTGTGCTATGGATTCTTATCGACCTCGGGCGGGTTTGAACCCGCGTACCTTGGGTCCAGTGGCGAGCACATTATCCTCTATTCCACGGATGGAGACACGTTCAAATATTACTTTGCTAAAATAACAAAAGGGAAGTTTATATACATGCTTTTTATTTAATATTCAATTCATATTTAATTGGAACAATTCAACTATTTAAAAAATCTAGACAATTAAACTAAAAACAATTTAATTAAAAGGAATTTAATTAAAAACACTATTTAACTAATACAATTTAACTTTTTCGCTAAAACAATTAAACAATGTAACTAAAATATAAACAATTAAACTAAACAAATTTAATAAAAACACTATTTAACTAACACAATTTAACGTTTTCGCTAAAACAATTAAGGTATTTAACTAAAATATAATCAATTAAACTAATAATTTAATTAAAATCACTATTTGACTAATACAATGTAAAATTCACTAAAACAATTAAACTATTTAACTAAAATATACACAATTAAACTCAAAACAATTTAATTAAAATCACTATTTAACTAAAACAATTTAAAATTATCACTAAAACAATTAAACTATTTAACTAAAACATAAACAATTAAAATAAAAATAATTCAATTAAAACACTATTTAACTAATATAATTTAAAATTTTAACTAAAACAATTAAACTATTTAACTAAAATATACACAATTAAACTAATAATAATTTAATTAAAATCACTATTTAAGTAATACAATTTAAAATTTTCACTAAAACAATTAAACTATTTAACTAAAATATACACAATTAACCAATAATAATTTAATTAAAATCACTATTTAACTAATACAATTTAACTTCTTCACTAAAGCAATTAAACAATTTAACTAAAAAAATTAATTAAAACACTATTTAACTAACACAATTTAACTTTTTCGCTAAAACAATTAAGGTATTTAACTAAAATATAATTAATTAAACTCAAAACAATTTAATTAAAAGCACTATTTAACTAATACAATTTAACTTTTTCACTAAAACAATTAAACTATTCAACTAAAATATAAACAATTAAACTAAAAAATTAATTAAAAACAATTTAATTAAAACACTATTTAACTAATACAATTTAACTTTTTCACTAAAACAATTAAGGTATTTAACTAAAATATAATCAATTAAACTCAAAACAATTTAATTAAAAACACTATTTAACTAATACAATTTAAAAATTTCATTAAAATAATTAAACTATTTAACTAAAATATACACAATTAACTAATAATAATTTAATTAAAATCACTATTTAACTAATACAATTTAAAATTTTCACTAAAACAATTAAACTATTTAACTAAAATATACACAATTAAACTATAAAATAATTAAAATATCATTCTGTGTTCCATATCGAATAATCGATTTACAATTGGAACAGTTACAACATGTTTCGGTTTTATTAAACCATCAGGTGTAAAATTATATTAAATTTAAAACTCAATTACAATTTTTTACAATTTTTCATAGTGTAGTATTGGAGGTCGTGTCCAGATATTTTCATATAATGGATCAACTTTATTGTTTAAAGTGATGCTTTTGATGTTTACATCGGTCTGTGAAGTAAATGATTCAAATTTCCATATGTTCGTGACTTCTAAGTGCTTTTTATATGTTAGTATATTTAATTGGTATTTCTTTTTATAAAGTTGTTTAATTTCTGATTGATTATAGTTTCCAGGTTGACAGCTCAGGTTGAACTTGCCAGAACCCTAGAGAAAGTGACTCAATATTTGCAGCCCCTAAAAGAGGCCAAAAGACATAACCAAGTCTACTTACAGTGTTGCAAGTTTTGAGTTCCGCACAAGGAACGTTCATAGGGCTGAGTACACAACTTATGTCCCAGACAAGGAATGCTAGTAAGATAAAGGTTAATGTGGCAGTAAGTTGTAGTACTACTATTTTGCATTTCTGCCTTATAGCGCTTTAACTAAGATGTCATATATACTGTTATTGTTGTTTACCACAGAAAATAAAAATGACATTGAACAGAATAAAAAAGTTATAGTCCCACATTCACTTAAGTAGTTTAATGCAGACAAGTGAGGTGATGTCTGAATACCTGATGCAGGTATTCAACTGCCAGGACTATCTCCGCTAGGTATAGTCTTGCTGCAGTCTCTGTAAACTTGCCCCAGTAACGCAGCAAATGGTACAAGTCTCCACCAGGATAATATTCTGGAAAAATAATAATGCATTATTGTTACTGTAAAGACACTTAATGAAACTAGGGGTAAGTGAGTGCTACTGCGCTATCTGTTGAATTTGACAATGGAGTTACTGCAATGTTTTCCTCTGCAAAAGACTGGAAACAGCAGATTTGTTCATCAGTGGGGGATGGAGCACAATCTGTAGACAGTCCTGTTGTACATCTCTTTGCGAGACAAAACTCACAGCCCATGCAGGACACTGCACTCGATGTTTGAGAAGCAAATAAATAATACGCTGGCCCTTCTTCCTAAGGTCCACATGGTCCACATGCTACCCATTCTAAAACGATTCAGTTGTTATTGAAAATTATTTTACTGCTATGTACACTATAGGCTACTATATACAGTAATAAATCATGAGTAAACATGATTCCTTATACAAAACATGAGTGATAGGACTGTGTGTTAACACCACAGCACGCAACTGGTGTTGACTGGAATCATTCAAACTGATGTACACTCAGTACACCAGACCACCTTGCTCAGCAGGAGGATTTCCTGTATCATACATACTGTCTGTCTGTCTGTCTAAAGTAATAACTAACTCAAACTTGAAGGCATCCTGAATGTGGTCCTAAAAATATTAAAGGACACGAAGAACATTCCCTCTGTTGCAGGTGCTGGCAGTGACCATTAAAGTAAAAAGAGAAACTAAAAAATGCCGAAACTAGAAAAATGAGGTGAAACGCTGGAAAACTAATGAGTGTCAGCTGTTGATTTCTCTTGTGCTTGTTAGGAGGGATGCACATCACTGCAGACGGGCACTTGTGTATGAAGGTCAAGCTAGTTCTTCGCTCTGATAGACAGTACATATATCTGTAAACTTTCCATGGATTCACAAATTATACCAACTACAGGATTTGGAATAAGGGACATACAGATGTGTACAAATTAAAATATCAATTAGGTTTCACGGAAGATAGAGGTTTAATAACGATTTTAAGATGTTGCACTAAAAGCACTGTTATGCAGAAGATAGGCCTAAGTACAGCAAATTTGTCCTTATCTTTAATAGTTTTGACACTAATTAACAGAATTTTGAAGGTTTCGATTCCAGCAGAGTACGCATATTCTCAAAACATGGAATGTTAGGGATTTAAGTTTGAACCCGGTTCTTATTCTTTGTGTTACTAGGGTATGGGGGCAGCAAGTCCCTCTGCAGCATTGTAAATTTTACTACATTACTTGGCAATACAATGCACTGACACTTCTGTTGTTAAATTGTTCACTTTGCTTCTCAACCATCCTCGAAACAGGAATTGTTTTTCATGTACTCACCAAGTGCGAGACCCATCTTTGACTTTGTGTTGAAGGCGTAACAGAGTGCTACCAAGAATGGAAATTGGGAGCAGAGTTGATGGACGTAGCACTCTGTTTGGTATTTGTCTCGGTCGCCTTCAACGGGAACATCCATGATTTTCATCGCATATGTCTTGTTGTTATCCATGCCACAGTTCTTCCTCGTCATGAAAACTTTTCCAAAACCTGTAACAGCACACGGTTATGATTCTTGTTGCTTTCTGCTCAATAGTGGTCTCAGGTATTTGTAGACTGTTCCTTTATAAAGATCATTATTGTTTATAAACGTTTTGTGTAATATCAAACATTTGTGTGATTTTGTGCATTTTGTGCTAAAATTATGAATTTGTGGGTCTTTATGTGTACCAAGATAAAGACACAACGGTTAATAATGGTTACCATTTGTCAGTCCACTCTTTCCAGATAACATTCAAGAAAATAGTCGGCAATAAGAAAAAGAATGGTATTGTTAGCAAAATGTGTTTTTGATTTAATTTAAGCACAAAAGAATTTTGGTTTGTTTCCAACTATTCTCAACCACACCATGACGTCTTGTAGCAAGAAAATATTTCTGATGCTTCATTTTGCTCAAACATTATTAATAAAGATTTGGTTCAGAGTTTGTGAAGGTTGTGGTTAGATATCTAATGATCATAATCACATGTCTGAATACAGTAACAGCTGTTGGTGCTACTACTTCTACTATTTTGCCCATTGATCTAGAGGATTACAGAAAGTCAGGCCTATATTTATCAGCAGAGATAGGCAAGTGTTAATGGAAATATATACTTACCTCCTTCCCCTAGAAGTCTTAGCGGGTCAAAGTCTCTCAGTTTTGTTGCGTAAGGCTGCGAATTCTTGGCTGTAACAAAGTTTTTAAAATTACAGGCATGTTCTAAGGCATCCTACCCATACAGCATGATTAAAATAATTTTCGTAGTACGCCACATAATTTGCCCATTGAATGGACCGTCCATCATAAATGAAGAGGAATGTTACCACAGATGGTGATCACTTTCCTGATTTATTAAATTACTGTCTGTAGGACTTACGTAATAGGCAATGTTTAAATAAGTGGTCTGAAATTTTGTTGTCTCTAAAATCAGCCTGTAGTTTAAATTGAAGTTTACAATATTAGTCTATACTGTGCCATATATATTGGCATTTTGACTTGCTAAGAACTGCTCTAGTAGTCCTAATGATAGTTATTATTTCTGATGGTTTCTAAAAATTATACATGACTATTTTGTGTTTACTCACAATTTATTGTGCAATGACAGATTCAGATGGAGAACTTACAGTATTTGATGTACTTGCTGAGTGTTCGAACCAGTTAGGAAATGATTTTAATATTATCTTCCTATGTATGTAATGCTGTTTGTAGTGCTGTCTGTTAAATAATATTTAGTGTGTTTATTCATTTTCTAATTCAGGGACGTTGGGTTAACAACTCCATGGTCGTTGGTGTGGTACCATCAAATAATAAAATTTTCAGTAGCATAAAGTGGTCATGTTCTCCACTGCAGGAAATTGTGATCATTCTTAAATCAAAGGCCGAGGAGTACAAAAAAATACATTGTGTCCACTTGAGAAATATTTGATATCATTGCCACTATAAGTAGTAGCGTACAATAGTAATAATAATGCCTGCTAATAGGAAGAAACTTCCAGTCACCTCAGAGGTTCACAACATATTTCCCTAAAATCCATCGTAATGTTTCCATGCCACCTCCCCCACGTCACTGAAGTGGCCAATTACAATAAATATTCTTTCACACAGTACATGCATGCCTTGTGCATCAATATTATTGTAATGCCACCTTCTTTCCTTTTACGAGGCTCGTCCTTAAAGTAAGTTTCCCTGGGGCCGTTTACAGAAACAAAACACAATTTCATGGAAATATTTATTGCAACAGATACAGCAAGTGTCCAGCTATTTTTCAACATATTCGCCACCGGAATTGAGACATTTGTCATACCGTGGGACCAACTTTTGAATACCTGTGTCGTAGAAGTCTGCCGCCTGGGATTGGAACCACTGTGTGACACATCTCCGCCTCTCTGTCATTCTCAAAACGCTGACGCTGACCGGACAGGAATTTCTTGAGGTGTAGGAAAAGATGGAAATCACTGGGAGCGAGGTCCGGGCTGTAGGGTGGATGATTAAACACCTCCCAGCTGAACTCCTGCAGGAGACTAGCTGTCCGTCGAGCCGTGTGCGGCCTAGCGTTATCACTGACCGCACTTCACAGTCGGCGGGAGCTGGAATAAGAACCTCCATCTTCAACAGCTGCAACGATGCTACTGTGAGAACGCGGGAAGTACTGTTAGTGCATGCGCCATGCTACGTCATTGCTCTATCACGTACGCACAGTCGCTTCGCTCAATATAAGGTTTGCTAGCTGTGGGACGAGTGGGAAACTTACTTTTGGGATGCGCCTCGTATTATCCTAAAAGTAACATGAGATGCACATAATCAGAGAAATTTTGTGCTATACGGGTAATGATTGTCAGCTGAAATCTTCATTCGTAGTTAATAGCAACAACATTTTCCTTAGCAGTTTCTTTACAGACATTTGCAATTAACCATTATTCTGGTAATAGATTAATGCATTAGAAATTAAAAATAACAAATATGGAAACATTACCCCATTCATCCACACACATTCACATTTTGTTGATACTATGTCAAAAGTAGGCATTCTAAAATTTACCATGCAAGACAGCATGTTCATGAACTTAAAGCAGGAATATGAATATTCTATGCTACATTGTATGAGCTTCTGACACTGCCTTTATATAAACCACAAATTAATAAATAAATAGATGATAAAATTTATTAGCTAAGATATGTACCATTTGCATGCGTTCTCTTCGCATCAGGAGCAAAATTGTCCTGTATCAAACTTAGTACTGCCTGTCTTTTATCAGCCAAATATCCCCCTTGTTAATAGCAAGCAACACAAAATGATAACAGGTTTGGTCACATACCTGAGAGTCTGTCCTCCATGTGGTCTTTATCCCAGTTCTTGAGACTGTCATCGTCCCAGTTTTCTGGGGCTTTGTCCCAATCTTCTACATTTTTGTTGTACCAATCGTAAAGAGCTTCCCTGTCCCAGTCCGAGACAGGTTTGTTGTTCCAGAATTGGCCATGCTCATCCCCACGGTTGAAGGGGCACTCCATGTTCTGGTCCAATTCATTGTTTTTAATATGATACTTGAAAGATAGGTTATAACAGGCGAATCAGTCACTGTCTGGCTGTCAAACTGACAAAGTCACAAAACTCTCCTCCTACATTTTATAGTTCATAACATTATAAAAATAGCAGTTATTCTAAATCAGTCCAGTCCGTACTCACACATCACATACAAGACGTGTTTTAATGTTTCCCTCTCTTCTGTGCTACATCTCACAACTGTTCTTCCCTCTCCATTGCAAATATAATCTCTCCTGTGTGTTCTGTATTTCCTGCCCATCTCATCCTGCTTGGTGTATCATTCTTATACTATCTGACTGAAGAGCACAAATTATGCAGCTCCTTCAGCCCCCACCGTAATTTAAAATTTTCTCTTTAACACATTATCCTAAGACACCCCCAACTTGGAATAAATGTCGCAACATCCCAGGTGATATTTGTCTTCTCGGTCTGTGTTCTTTCCTTGATCTAAGGGATTGAGCGTCATGCCCATACAAAAGAATTTGTAAAATTTCAGCCCTTGTGTATTTTTATCCTTACATTTATTACATTTCTTGATAGAGTGCAGTCCATAAGATACAATGTTCTGAACTGCACAGTAGCAAGTATTCCCCAAATTGCTCTTAACCACGCCATTTGTAGTGATAATATAATTAATAGCAAGTAAAATGTTTCTTTCATGTGAAATTCATTTCATTTCATGAATGGTTGGTAGCTGCTCATGGGGAGAATAAATTCCCTGCATCTACAGAATTTGACATTCATTGCCTTTTTTGTAGAATTTCATCCCTGGGACCTTTCTTATAATAGTTGAACCTGTATCACAAGTAATAATAGCAGGTCAACATGAAGTTGACTTTATAACGCCCATTGTACATGTTACACTGAACTAGCCTTCAAAGGATTTGCTTTAATTTCAAATAATAAAACCAATAAAATAAAATATAATGCTTTAAATACATATTTTTATTTCCTTGTCCAGTTTGAAAATATCAGGTTAGTTCCCTGTATATTACTTACCCAACTCCGCAAAAATCCTGTTCGCCAGTTGGATTTTATGCTGTACATATTGAAATGAGCAATGTTCTTCTTGTGACACACTTACTTTTTTATCGTATTCTTTTTTTCACAGTTTACTTCGAAAAATGTTGCAAACCGTTATGTCGACGTTTCGAAATTTGCTCGTGCTGTTGACGATTGGTAGTTGCGCAATACCTGTCCTCAATCGATATTGTGAGTCGAGTTTTAGTAACGAAGTATCCGCTATGTCCGACAGATGTCGACAGCATGTAAGAACTCCATTCTGAATATTGATTTTGAAGCCATTATTCTGGAGGTAAGTCACTACAGCTGATACTTTTCAGACGACATCGCCTACAACACCAAATAACAAAAGTCAGAAGTTAAACAGCACAGACATATATTGCTTATGAGTACGATGATTTTTGATGGTTGGTTGGTTGGTTGTTCAAAAAAGACAAGAATGTTCTGTGAAAAATTAATGCAGCCTCACTGACTACATTCTAACTGTCTTATCCTCAGTGAGAAGATTCCTTCTGGATTTAAGATAACGGAGTTTAGTTTGTCATACATGCTCCAAGCATCAAGATAGGTTAAACGTATAAAATGTTACCAGAATTATTATCCCGAATTAAGAAGGAACGTAGGAGTGATGACGTACTAACCACACATGCGAAGGTACTTGGACGGGAACCTTCATATGCTTCAGGTAAGGATGTACACGTACTTATAGATGTATTTAGACACAGGGTTATTTGAGAGTAGAGAATGAATGTAGTGCTGAATTTTGAGTATATCTTTGGTATAAATGACAAATGTCTATGAGCAAATGCGTATGAATGTGGAAAATTTTTGCAGCATAATAAGACTGAATCTTATTTTACCTCAATTATCTGAGTAGTGCCCGAACCTGGAACTTCATATTAATACACACCTGTGTCCTCCTTTATTCGATAAAGTGTAGAGAGTTTAATACTTGCATCTGTTAATATTTCTGAGATATGTGACAACATAAATTCCATTTTTTTTCTAGCTTACGAAAAGCATTAAATTTTGTGGTGAATTTTGATCCAAAATGTACCATCAAATTGGCTCCTAAGAGCAGTATGGCAAATTTGCTCCGGGATTGTTCTGATAGGTCTAAAGTTTGAGGGTAAATTATTACCATGTTATCTTTGTGAAAATGTGTGCCATTTTTCTTTTGTGTATACTTTCTGAAAATTGATAATATCTGTAAAATGTTGATACCAGATTAGTAACTCAGTAGTTGTACGCTTATTAAGACTGAGAAGCATCATTAATTCTGTCGCTGTTTTCACATCCATTTGTTGACAATGTAGCATAACCCAGATGCAAGAATTGGCTTCTCTGTCACAGATGTGTTCTTATTTAGACAGGAAAGATTTTCCTTGGATGTGGCATATTTTGTCAACAGATTTTTAGAGAAGGGTCCCATAAAACAGATGGGTAAAGGGTAGGTTTGCATTCTGGAAATCAAGAGGCATCCATTCTTCTAGTTATAATACTATAAGGTATCTAAGTATTTTAGTTCTAAACTCAATCTTTTCCCTGTTATGTACTAAGAAAATGAAGCATAGTGAGAGTACACATTTAGAGACTTTTGACATTGTTTCTGGGTGATTTCTTTTAAATATTCAGTAGGTTAAAAGTGTGATTTACATCCCTAGCAGAACAGCTTTTGTGTAAGAAATGTCATGTATGCAGTAGGATCAAAGTAACATATTAAGGAGGGCATGTATAATGTACTGTCAGATCCTTTCAGTACATGCTTTGAGTTTGTGAGGAAGTTACTAAAATGTTTATGGCATAGTTAGATGTCCTCATAGATGCTGTATTGTTAAGTAACGTAAAGCACGGACCATGCGGAAGACTTCTGTTCAAAACGCTTCCACTTTCTCCACAATTGAAGAGTCTTAAACTGAGGTGTTCTCGCTTCTTCCTGCCAGTTTTTACAATAAGCATTCTGGTCCATACCATTAATGTTTATGCTTCGTCCTACAGGGCATCAAATGGAGAGAGATGTCATGTAGAGCTGCTAGCCACCTGTTGATAATGAGGTCATCTTTGACGCCAGTCAGGACCACTTGGGCGCGGAGCTTTTCAGTCATTCAGAAGTCACTCAGTTGCAGGAGTGTGAAAACTTTCCAAGGTCAGAACAATTACTGTCTTATGTTTTACTTAGTTCTGCATAAGAACAGGGTTAATTTGTGGTTGTTCTGCTATCATTAGAACAGGAGTTGGAAGCAATGAAAGAGTTTCCGAATCTCAGAATGTAATGTGTCACCTCGTGCTTGAATCACTTCTGTCGGAAATTGATCAGTGCCAGGCGGCTTAAACATTTTAAAATTTGCAGTGGACGTTTCAGCCTCAACAACACTAGTCTCAGGTACTAAGGGCACAGCCGAATGTTGCATCCGTCTGTCCGACATCACTAACCCTACGATCATTCGGTAGCAGAGACAAGTAATTCTTTTCGGCTGTTCACAATATTTTGAACGCTGCCATGTGGGAGCAATGTGCTCCTGAAAATGAGATACTTCTTCAACATGGCAAAAGTTACTACCCTAAATCCATTGCCATTACTGATTGCACTAAACGTCCTGTTCCCGAATGTTGCTTTAAATATATTTTCTCCATCTTCTGTGGCACTGAAATTTCCTAACAAAGTTTTAATGGAGTACTTCGGAAATTGGTTAAACACGTGATCTAGTTCCTCGTAGAAATGGTCCGTTGTATAATAATTTCTGTGCTCCGTCGGTGCATGCACATTCAGAACAGCAACCTCTTGGTATTACACACGACACCCTCTTAACTGCTGATACGATACTCTCACGCACAAAAATCCTATTTAACAGTTCGTGATTCTCATTCATTCCTTTTTCCGCAGAAGAAAGTGTAATCGCCTGCTGGTACAGAGCCATCTGAGCTCCTGTACTCCCTCTAAACACAACTTGCACCTTATTAAACCTCTCGCAACTGATCCCAGCGAGAAACTCCACGCATTCCACGAGCCAATTCTCCTGTCCATTTCCCCTCACTTTGGTCGTTGCAAATAATCAGTCCTAATCAGAGGCCACGCGCAACATTTCGGAACAATTTATTATTCTCACGGTCAGGAAATGTTAGCCCCACGCCCAACCCGCAAGTCGGAGGATCACCCCTTGTCGGCTCTACGCGAATGCTTTTTCGAAACACTCCGTGTCTGGCGGCCATAGTCGATCGTGATCCTGGTTTTGTGTGGACTACGGGGCGAAATTCCCTCCCTCTCTCTGTGGCCAGTCTGTTTCTGGGGCAACCTACCCTTGTATCCTGTGACCACCGAGGGTCAAGCAGGCCGAAGCGTGAAGAAGACGCTTGAGCACAGGAAGAATTACCGCATCAACGAATTATCTGAGGCAGAATCGGATTCAACGCCAGAAAATTCTCTAACTTAACGAAAGTAAAACCACGAAGTACTCGAGACAAAGCTGGAATGTTATCCAAGCGATATTCAGTTTGAATCTTATTCAAAGACACAATCCGCATCTTATCGAAGGCAAATTCCTTAGCAGTTCCTAAGATCCATTTACACATTCACCCTGTCCCATTCACAATTCATAACAAACTTAGCGTCCGCTTTTTGAAGCCGCCTGTGGGATTATTGAAACTCCGTGGCACCATAATCTAAAAAAATAGATCCAATTCCTGTCCCCTCTTAAAACACGAACAAAATATCGGCTTCTTCCAATCGCAGTAGACTAACATGTTGGCATCGGCTACCCCCAGCTCCGTGGTTCTTCTCAGTTACTTTAAAGCAAGCACAGAATGTACTCCCACGATTTATCATTCATAACCATCGTGTCATACTTAAATAATGGATACGTAACATTATCAGTTGATAGAGTGTTGAAGGAACAACAATAAACACTACCTTATAAGTCATGGTGAACGCCTTCTAACTGGTTTATCCATCAAACTACGTGTATCTCAGCCCTCGTAGCCAGTGTCCGCAAATGCCTCAAAACAGTCAAGGAGGCCGTGGGGGTAAAAACTTGGAAGTCCTCCCTCTGTAGGCCTTATCTCCGCCTGGAACAGCTTCAGGGCTCTGACGTCACCCCAGAGAACAGCCTAATTTCTCGATTTTGCATTTATAGGTCACGCTTGAGGCAAAAAATCCAATTGTTGGAAGTTGGTAGTCAGTCCAGTGCTTTAAAAACATTCGTGTGCATAAGAACTTGTCAATGGGGCACATTTTCATACACTTTTTATTCCTATCCACCAAACTACGTGCTTTATTCAGCCGCCGGTCGAATGCGGTAAATTATATTACCACAAAAACTTTTCTGATATTTGGGTAACGTTACAAATTGTACAGCACTTTACTTTTGAGACATCTGGTGGCATCCGTGTTAGTCGACAGTAATACAGAATGAAGCTAGTTTTGTGTTTCCAAATAATAAAATAGGATTTATCAATGGATTTAATGCTCGGAGCTTCTGAAAATGCGTCGTTAAATAAACTTTGAATAAATAAAAAATTATGGTCTACTATAACCACACAAAATCAGCAGATTAATTCAGAAACACCCGGTAGCTTATGAGCCTCATCATTAAACGTGCGTCGTTTAATACGCCCGTAAAAATTACCCCAGAAACCAACATCCTAACAGAGACTCGAACAGAGGACTGTGTATTCGTGTCCGTGACCTTAGACCCCGAAATTTCCTCTCCGAAACGAAAGAATTTTGCCTTGGCGTCGTTCTTTTTTCGTGTTTACGTTCCTGTCAACAGAAACCATCCTTGTCGGGTCTCTTTGTCCATTAACGTCCTATGCACTCGTGTGTTGTTTGATAATCCCTTTTTTGTTACCTTTTCATCTTGATTGTTGTGTTCGTCTCGCGTGCTGTATCTGTAATTGGCCTTCTGCCTTTTGAATTTTTATTTGCAATTGCATTTGTAATTTTCTGTGTCATCGTGAGGATTGGTATGCAATTGTTAAACGTTGTTGTTGTGCTCCAAATACTGTCTGTATTTATGGTAAATATTTCAATTTCTACAGCAATACAAAAAAAACTCGTGAATTAATTTCGTAACTCTTTTAATTCGTAGATGGCCCAAAGAATATTTAAGAATTCCGAATAATCGCTGCTTACAGTGTAACCCTTAAATACGGAATGAAGCGTTAACTCGTGTACGAACTAGCACTCGGTTTGAAGTGTCGTGAAAACTGTGAAGTTCTACTTGAATTTCAGTAAGGAGCAACGAAGCTTAGTAGCTTGTTGCTTTTCAGCTTGAAACGATGATGAACCAACTGGCAAGTATGATATCGTCTTATTAACTGAACGAACGTAAATTCTGTTTCAGGAAATTAAAATCGTAGTAAGCCAATGTACCTGATCTTGATTTCACCGAAAGTGCAGGAAACGTTTTCTCATTCTGATTTAAGCGGCAGTGCGTCCAAGGATGAATAATACATACAAAATATCTTATCCCTGGATTAATTTTTAGTATAATAACAGAATAATCGACCGGTCAAAGAGCAAAATATTGGTAATATAAATATAAGCATACATAGTATAAATTTGTATTTGAATTTCGTGTTGAATTTAAAAGGGCACTGATGCTATAATAGCATTGGAAGGTAATAAGATGTATCTTTTTTGACTACAGGTGCCTGAGGAAAAAAGCGATCTTTAATAACAACCGACAAACAAAGAAATAAATCAGGGACATACCACAGTTTGTTAACGACCATGGAGAACGTTAAGAGATTAATAGACGATCTGATTGGTGCTGGAAAGAAAGAAAAGTGTAGAGAACAAATATTAGCAGAGACAGAACCTTTATTTATTATATTAACTCATTTTGCTCGCGTGGAGAAAGAGCTGAGGGACCTTCGTGTGAGAAACAAAGATATCGAGGATCTGAGAGCAAAAATCAAGGACTTGCAGAAGCAACACCTGATTGAAATGAGAAACACACACGAAACCATAAACGGTCTGATTCATGTAGTCTCAAGTATCATGGCCGAAAACGTAAATCTGAAGCAGCAGATTCAGAGCTTTTGTGCCTGCCACTATCAGGAATTGGCGCCAACCTGCAGTGAGAACTGGGACGAGGATTGCAGCGGCCAGGGCGCTGACCAAGGCAGATTAGACGAGGCAGACGAAGTTTCGGCTCGTACCTCTGAAAATGCCGAGGCTGTTCGTTCTCCAGGTGCGGTCGAACATTCAGAGACCGGTCTTCCGAGGCTCAAGGAGTTCGAGCCGCTCCAACTTCTGGGGAGAGGAGGCAAGTACGATTTCTTGTAGTAAAAACTTCGGAAATTAACTGTGGATTTCTCTGCTGATCTTGTGAGCCGCTCCAGTAGCAGTAAATCAGCTGAGACAACAGCAATGTAAGTGAAAAGAGTGGAGCTTAACCTCCGTCTAGGAACACTCACGCGACTTACATTTACGCAAACGAATCTGCAGAAACAATAAATATTTTAGACGTCAGTTACAAGAGTTACTCCATTCAGACATTTGCTAATATGAACAAGTGATGTAGGATCATAATCTTCCTAAGCTCAGAGCCAAGTCTTGATTAATAATGTTCCATAAAATTAAGCGTCAGAATATCAGAGAACGTTTATTGCTTCAAGAAGATATTTGAAAATAGCTCGGAATTTTGTTCTGCCGAGCCTAAGGCAATCAAAATTTTCTGTCAACGATACTTTTCTCTTTCTGATGACAGATGATTGACATTCTTCTTGAATGTCATCTGCGAAATGTTGTTAGTGGAAATCGAGCCCCTACTAAACATAAAAGGGAATTGGTGTGACTGGGTCAGTGACCCTCCAAAGAAGATTCAAAGCATAAACATTATAGGAGTATCTGTTTAACAAAAATAATTCTGATTATATATGATGTATTATTACACATAGATAATATTGCAGAGCTAAGTGGGATTTCTTTCTGTTTGTGTCACCTGACACGGCCATTCATAGAAGCTACTTAAGATTCGCGCTCTGATCTTTCAGAACGACGACACTGGTGGCGAGTGGTTTAATTGCTTCTTGGATAATGGGCGTGTGCACAACGTGTGTCGAAAAATATTACCTTTAGTCATGAAGGCTTGATATTGCAGACACAACGTTTTACAGAATTCATGTCTTAGTGAAGAGAGAGGGTCAACAAATATCAGAGCACTTGTTGAGGACGTAGTAACAGGAAACATGATTGCGTGCTGTTCCAGGTTATGGAAGAGTGTACCTAGTGCGGAAGATCGGCGGCGTGGATGATGGGAATTTGTATGCTTTAAATACGTTAGACATTAAAGAAATTACGTCTTATGAGGCTGGCCGCCAGCAGTATCGAACCGAACGAGGGTTACTTGAGAAGGGCCTGGAGGCTCCATTCATGGTGGGACTGTACTATGCATTCCAGACACAATCGAAGTTGTGCCTCGTACTAGGTGAGTAATTTTGAGACATGGAGTAAACAATACAGCGATGTGAAGTGTAGTGTCAGAGAGGAATGTTGGCAGAAACACAGTAGTTTCGTTATTTTAAATAGGCACATATTATAGTATGGAAAGTCTTTTGATAGGCCCTTTAGGCGAGCCACAGGACTAATTAACGCTGTAAAAGTTATTGTTAATCACAAGCTTAGTATCATAATCCTCTTTCTGTGTTTCGAAGTATCAGGTAGTATGACTGCATGATGGGATCTTTACAGTATCAAATCATGAATTACCAATCACTAACCTCCACCTTTAATATATTAGAGGTTATGTAGAATAGATTAAGTCCTTATATGCAGACAAAGAATGTATTGGTCCCTGAAGAGTCTGGCTCTAGAAAACGTTTAACCACCGAAAATGCAAGTTTCAGCCCAACAAAGTGTTAAAAAGCATTAACCAAGAAATGCATGTTGGAGGAGTACTTTGCCATTTTAAAAAATAAAAGAATTTTACTGCTTAAGTCATCAAATGATGTAGGTCACATTTTATTGGCATTCAAGAAACTGCTGCTAAGCTGTATAGATCATGTTTCATAGGCAGAAACGAAGGTGGATATAGATCCAGGTAGTAAAACTCCAAATGGGGAACAGTGATGCTCAGAGTCCCTAGGGGTAAATTATAGCGCTTTTACTCTTCTTAACTTAGATCAGTGATGTTCCATTAAAGAAAAAGAGAAGAAAACTTATCATAATTCTTGGTGATGATACAACTATCATACATTCTAATAAAAAGTTTGATGATTTCTGTACATTGGTGAATTCAGTTCTCTCTCATATGATAAAATGGTTAACTGCAAACAAACTAAACCTAAGTTTAGGAAAAGTTTAATAAAATTTTTAACAAATAATTCACCACTATACGCATTAAGTGTCGGATATAATGGAAAATATGTGGACGAGTGCCAAAACTAAAATTCTACAGTCTGAAAATTGATAACCACCTAAACTGGAAGAATCGTGCTGATCGAATGACTCTGAAGTAAAGTGTTACAGTCAGATACATGTTTCAGGTTGTCAGTACTGACAAACTAAAATCAATTTCACCCACTTTCAATCCATTATGAATTACAGAATAATTGTTGGGGTCAGATTAAAAAGGCCTGATAATTCTTTTAGAGATTATTGTACTTATATGAATGATTAATCATCACAGTAATTAATGTGGTCCTATTAACAGTGGTTTCATTGTACATTTTAATAATTTTTTGTCATATAATCGATACTGATGCTTAGTTTTGCATTATTTTTGAAGCTTTCTAGTGTTCTGCCCCATCCTTGTATTTTAAGTATCGCTTAGCTTGTGTGAAATTCAGTACGTAAGTCGGGTCACTTTTAACTAGTTCATTATAACAGATTTCACACAGACTGCTATAAGGGTGGAAGTATTTTTTCTTAGGGAAATGGTTTGTGGAATGCATTTATACCTAGATGTTGCATCTTCTAGGTCAGTTCAGTTCTCTGCTCAGAGAGACAAGCTGTATGCATGTGAAAGTCTCCCACTGACTAATGTTTGTCACGTCCCACATGCATTTCGACTAACAAGTGCTGTGTACCATGGTATTGACACATATTTGTTCTGTTTATTTTCTGTGAGTCACATTTACCGAGGAGTGGACAGTGTACATAGTAGGCCTGTAAAAATAAATTCCACTGCCAGTTAAATGTTTTTATAACACAGCACAGACAGTGACCACCATGTGGACCATAGGAAGAAGGGTAGGAGTAATATTTATCTTGACTGAAAACATCGTGTGAAGGTTGAACTATCTTTCAGTCTTGTGGAGAGCGTCATTTGGCAATAACACTGTTTTCTAACTGAATATACAGCAGAGTAGTTTGCACTGTCCTCTGGTAGCAGTGAGTGTCCTTATGGTAACTAAGTTTTGTTATTGTTTTTCCAGACTATTATGCAGGTGGCAACCTGCTCCATCTGTTGCGGGAGTGGGGAGGAGTGTTTTCAGTTGATGAAACAAGATTGTACCTGGCAGAAATCATTGAGGCTGTGGAGTATCTGCATAAGGTAGGCAAACAGTCCAACTGCAGTTCTCTGCAATCAAATGTGTAACAAGGCACTATAAAATCTGAAAGTGCTTGATTGATTGTGTGGCTACAGAATTTTTTGGTTTCATTCAACATGTCATTTATTCACTACATACCAATCATTTATAATTTCTGTGGGAAAAGTCTGAAGTACTAACAAAGCATAGTAGCAATTATTATGTAATTGTAGCTTATTTCTTATGGATAATTCTTTCAGGTTTAATAGGGGCACATTTGATTAGCATTGTCATGTGTATGTAGTTAACAACAGTTTTCTTCTAAACAATAATTTGTTGCCAAGGAACTTTTACGTTATTCACTTTTAGCATAATAATATGCGGTTGCATGCTTCCATTAGGCAATCTGTACTCTACGAAAACTGTGGTAACTTGGGTTGTGCCAGAGAACAACCACCAGATCATTAGCAGGAGTGTGGACACAGACCACACTAGGCACCATATTGGTAGCTATGTGTCTTTCACCAGTCCTGTCTGCATTTTGTTCATTATCTCAGCTAATTACCTCATGCTAAGAAGTGGCTGTCCATCAATAGCCTTTAACACTATTAGCTTCAACCACGCACAGTAAAGAATTTGTCAACTAGGACTTTCTTAACAGAAAAACTTTGGTACCATGGTACATATTCTACTCAAAAGGGTAAATTAAATTTTTACAAGTTTTGTTTTCACTAAATTAAACTTGCATGGATAAGCTCAAAGGGAAGGGCACCAATACTTTACGTTTACCGACAGTGTAATCTATTTACTTACATAATCTAACTACTGTAGGCTTGCTCGAATTAAGAATTAATGACAATAATAATAATCTTTTGAAACCCACTGTCATGGTTGCAATGTTCAGAATGTATTTTTTAATTGTACTTAGGGCATTAGCTCAACATATGATGTCACATATTTCTTGTAAAAATGTCCGTCACAAGACACTGCCTTTTGCTTTTATCTTGGAATCTGCCCATCCTCTTTCTAATTTTTGCCACAATCCAAATAAAGTTTCAACCATTCCTGGTTGATTATGAGTGAAAGCATACCATTCCAATTTCTGTTAACACTGTTTAACTCAGTTGCAAGCACAGTACTGACAAAGTTAAAACTGTACCAATGTAACTGTTTCCCATAAAAGCATTGAAGCTAAGTGCATGCATGCACCTGTCCAACTTACAACAAAAGGGGTGTCCAAGATATAGGATATTGTGGATATGTAAAATTATAGGATATTCGCCGGTTCCAATTAAAAGTGTCCAATATAAAGGAGTGTCCAACTAGAGGGGTTTTACTGTATATAGTTTTCATACCAATTGTATGTTGTAATTTATCCTTATTGATGAAAGAAACCCTCAGAAAACGTGTTTAATTTATCAACATGCAAAATCAAGAAACATGTTATAAGAAAAGATAATTTTTGACAAATTCTTACCAGGGTTGACCAGAAATGTGAATTGGTTGTTAAATTGTGTCGGACAGAATTCTTCCATCTGTTATCATTTGCTTTGAAGTATGGAAAATGTAAAATGCATAGAATTCTAATATACATTTTAACACAAATTTTGAGAGGAATTTAAAATATTTAACCAAAAACAAATGGCATTAAGTAAGCTATTTTTCTGTTTCTTGGTACAGAACTGATTTTCAACACTCTGGGACAGTCCAAACTTCCTCAGCTCTGTGACTGATATTTTCACTTAAAAAACTGTAGCATGGAACTGAATAAAAGGCTGTGATAAAAGCTCATTAGTTATTATCTATTCTGACTTTGTTTTCCCTCACAATTTATTCCATAACCTCATTCATTTTTCACTGAATGATAAGAATGTTCTGCAATCACCAGTCCACATTGAATGGTGTTCAGTTGTATTTTACTGCAGGATGAGAAACACTGCATTCAAGACAGTCTTTCTTGGCTCTGTTTGTGGATTGTTTAATGTCTGGCTTTTGACACGAATTAAACAGTAGCGATGGTAGGTGATTCTAATGCATTCTAGACGGGACATTGGGGCATGTTTAATTCCTGCCCACTGACACCATCAACACTTAATGGCGTATTATGAATGAAGCTAAAATATCAGTTCAATGACGGGAAGTGTTCTGTGATGCATGCATGTATTTTCTAATGTAATAAACAACTGCATCGAAAGAGATTTAATTTCCATTAGGCTACTTACGAAATCCATTGGTAGATTTGAAAAATGGTAAGTTCTCTGTTCTCCAAAAGAGCTTGTTTAATCATTTCAGCGATTGAGAACGGTAATCTCTAAGCCTAGATAACGATTCTCAGTTTTCAACAGCTGAAGTATACGCCTGATCACACCAGGCTGTGCTCTCTGTCGTTTTAGTGCAAGACGGAGCCAAGCCGACGTCTGGGCGCCGGAATTTTGCTAGCACCTTAAACAAAGGAAATGCCATTTTAAACATGAGCATTTATAGAAACAAATATCTTTACTTACTCCTCAGTTATAATTCTGCTTGTCACCGGTTCATATCTCTGTACATGCACTTCATATCTTGACAGTTTCGTGATAAATTTTCATTGTATTCCTTGGTTATTTCTAGCAAATTCCGGTTGAATTATGCCACTACGACTTTATGCCATGCCCTCTCCTTATCATTATTCATTAACCGCCCTTATCATTCTACAGTTAGTCTATACTCTGAGCTGCTGCCAGCGTCGTTAAATAACAACAGATAATTACAAATACCAACCATACTGTCTGTGTACTCACAGAAATAAACATTTTTCACATGTATCAGATCAAGGAAGGATATTAACGTGAATAAATAGCACAGTGGCTGCATGTAAAGATACGAGCTTCTGTCATATTCGACGCAAGCACTGAAGCAGAGACGTCATTTGACGATCGAAATAAAAATTTTAAAAATAATCAAGAGAGAGGATTATATCTGTTACTACTACTATGACTACTGTTATCTGTGAAGTAAAGTGAGGTTATGTGTTGATACAGATTCCTGAAGCTGATTTTTATAATGCGTTTTGGAATAAAATCTGAATGCTTTAAGCGCCAAGAAACTTAATGTTCTTTGTGAAAAATTACTTTGGACGGTAGTCTGTGCCATAATTGTAATCTGAATTAGATGAATGGCAGTAACATTAAAGTAGAGGAGCCAACGAACTCATGTAAACTTGACACTAAGTATAGTTTCAGACCAAAAATTACTACAAGGAAGTGTGCAAGTAATACAAGCAACTACAGAGTGAAATCAAATCCCTTTTCTTTAACAAAACCAGTTTACTGTAAACGAGAGGATATAAGTTATTTTCAAGTGAACTGTAAGTTACGTACTTCTGTAGTATTGTTAGTGGAATTAAGCAAGTCCTGGAAGCCAGGTATAATAAGTTTATTAATTTATGGATTAGGAAACTTTCTTCCCAATCCTTAGTTGTTTCCTTTCACTTGTGCTCTATTATAATTCTGTTATTAGTCAGACAAATCTCAATTAGTACAAAGCCATTGTCAACCACCCTTACCTGCTGTACATTGAGTTTGTGTATTGTAGCCGTTATTAGGTGCATCATTATATAATTTTGTCTGAGGTCTCATAGAGTGTGTCTCACTAAATGTTTAACATGATTTTTATTAGACCAAAACCAAATGATGTAAAAATGCACCTGTTGATAATAATATGAATCTATGTAGGATTTGAGGTTGGTGGCTATCTATCATACTACAAGGCACAGCAACCCAGAAGCCAGCAATCTTCATGATATGAATCCATTATTTCATGTATTTATAACTAAAATATGTGTTTGTAGGCAGTATTTTAAACAGTATTGGTTACTAGTTAGATTTAGTTTGGTCAGATTATGTTGACTTTTGCATATTCTTATTAACCATTCACAAAGAATTGCGTAAATGTTACTTTGTAACTATTTTATTGTCATGCGGGTTGAAAATTAAAGTGTTCTACACAAAACACATTAGCAGGCCACAGACTGTGAATCCCTGGACTTTGATTTCATTCAAAGTTGCATTCATCAAAATTAGAGAAAGGAATTAAATATAACTTACATGAAACCAATATCAATATGTCCCGTTGTTTCCAGTGGGCCATTTGCTTAGTATAAACTTTATTCTTTTATGTAAGACTTGAGGTTCTCACAGTGGTGAGTATGAAGATATCCGTCTTCTGGGTTATTGCGCTGTGTAGTCTGGTCGATGTTAACCAACGTTTCAGAGGTCATACTGCCTCCATCATCAGGGCGATGAATATGCTAATAGGGTGTGAGGTGCTGGGTTTATAGGCCGGGAAGTGAAAGGTGTAGCCTGCCCCGAGCCAATGGGAGCAGGCATGGGAGTGGACCAATGGTAGCACGTAGGCGAGAATGGGAGAGGGAGAGAAAGTAGAGAGAGAAAGGTGAGTTTGGTTGTATGGATCAGGGCCCTGAAAAGGGCCATGTTAGTGGTCTGGTTGGTTCTGGCGGCGCACTCTTGCTCGCTCTCGGAGTCCTCGAAGTGTGTGAATAAGAGGCTTCCAGGACCGGCTCAGGTGAAGTCCATCTTCCCTGTTAAAGTTATCGGGATGTAGTTCAATCTCGATGGCTTCCCTGATTAACCGATCCATGTAGCCGGTTTTTGAGGAGAGGATAGAAGTGTCCTCTAGCTGTATATGGTGTTCCATGTTGAAGCGGTGTTCAGCAACGGCAGATTTCTCGAGCTGCCCGAGCCAGATGTGGCGTTCGTGCTCCTTGATCCTGGCCTCAACGGACCGGCCTGTCTGGCCGATGTAGACTTTACCGCACTCGCAGGGAACGCTGTATACGCCAGGCGTCTTCAGTCCTAGGCCGTCCTTTACCGGCCGGAGAAAACTGGGAATTTTCTTTGGAGGAAGACCAACAGACTTGATGTCGTGCCTGGCCAGCAACCTGCTTATGCGGTTGAAGGTCGTCTTTTATCCTATGGAAAACTTGTTATCATATATTTGGCTGTAATTTTCAGCCAGGGTCCATGAGACGAATCCTGTTCTTTATGAACATAAATCATCCCCACATCTGAGCACAAGTAACATTAGACAAGAAGTAAGGTAGCAGATCTGGGGCAAGTTGATGATGTGGAGTTCATTCACATGGGTAATAATTTTAATCTCCCCTTTTTTACATGGTGAGAAAAGACATTAATGTGACATTTTCATTTGTCGGTACATACACTTCTGTCTTGGAACCAGTCTGTAGGGATACAAATCCTCTCACTTGTGAGTATGTAAGACAGAGTAAAGTTAATTTTATTATATTTATAGTCTCTGAAATTTCCATTCAGAACACATCATACATACTCTGTGCTACATCATTGTAGCACAGAGTAAGAATAAAGTGCACTTTAGGTATCATAATAAATGTAGTTCCTCCTCGATTTCTTTAATAGATTTTCCATTACAAAATGCCAAGAAAGATGAGCTTCTAGTTTCCCACTTTGAATATAGGAACTTTATAATCTGGCAATAATACACCAAATTGTTGTTCACAGGTAACTAGGTTCATTCCCCTTTTGCAGATATTTTACTCTAGTGAATTTTTAGAATGTGCTGAATATGAGGTTGTCACTGTGGGATTGCAGAACCCCTGTGCCAGTGTAAAGTTCGTCATTCTGCAATTTGACAGTGTACAGTCTGTCTAATAAATGAAATTCTTGGCCACACCAGGTGAAGTTGAAGAAATGATAACTTTAATCATGAAGTGCTTGTTTTTGTTTAAAAATTAATTGAAATAACAGTTTAGTTCTTGCAGTTAATAGAAATTAATTTGCAAGATTTAATATTGTTATACTGTTGTGTGTGTTGTTGAGTTATCAGAATAATTAATTCTCTACCTGAGAGTAAGCTGTCATAATTAAAATTTATTCCTTTTCGTTGCCTGTCATAAAACCCTTAGAATGAGATTTATTAGTAGTGCATAGAATTAAGTTCATTTCCTAAAATCACGAATTTAAGATGGAATAACAGAACACAATGACTAATAAATGTTTCTAATTAATGTAGTGGCTATCCTCTGAGGTGTACAGAATTTTTCCTATGAAGTTCAGAATAAATTTCCATTTTTCAAATTTAAACATATGACATTTATGTTTGTTTCATGTGGTGTGTCAATTAAGTTCCTGAATTGCCCAGTAAAAGTTGTATTTAATTACTTACACCGGGCTGGTCCAACTTTTTTCCTCGCTCGGGCCAGAATAGTTTTCCTCTTGGACCCAAGGGCCAAGAAACCCCCACTGTCACTATTTTTGCATCGTCATTATCTTTAATAATACTCATTCAGAAATGACAAATTACCATTGCATACTGAGACAGCCAAAGAGCTTTAAAAATGGAATATGATTTGTTTTTGAAGTATTAGTGCAATATAGACTGTTTTCCAGTAATTAAGTCTGTAGTGATTTGTTCTGGTACAAAAATACACAGTAATGACAGACATTTAAATTTATAGGTATTACTTGAAGTCATAGTCAGGCAGTCATTTATAAAGAGAAGAATTTCTGTTATTATAGATTGTTACTTATGTTTGTCATGATATGCAGATTCCTGTCATGGCTTAGTTTCTGTGTCCAATTTTTCCAGAATCCATTTGCCAAAAGAATGATGTGAACCTTTTACAGTTTTTCTGCACAGATCACCATTGTGCCAAATGTTGTACAACATTCTCTGTACATCGTACACATAAAATATTATTATGTGCTCCCTGTCCTTTGTTATTGATTATCTTACACATAAGTCAGTGGTAAAGAGTAGTAGCATGGACTTTTAAATAACAGATACATCTGCTTTTTTCCCCTCTTTTCAGCAGAGTAACAGGTTTATAAATAATTTATTTATGTCACTGATGCAAGATTCCACTAATATTTGTTAGTACAGAATCCTCATCAGAATATTTTATTATTGATGCTGTTTCTTTTGTTCCCTTAATGCATGATGTTTACATTTTGTGATTTTCATGCAGAGAGAACTGCAGTTGGAAATGACAGTGGACACTCTTAATGTCATTCACAACTATCGTAGGTAATATACCATTGCCATTGGTTTTAATTTTTGTCATATTCGACTTCAGTGATGAAATGGTATACTAATTTCTGGGCTCTTCAATTCTTCACAGATTAAAGAAGCAGTTTTGCACAGGTTAATTAAATTCATTACCTCTTGTTAAAGTCAGTGCCCCAGTGTTTGTAAGCATTAGAGCACACATTTCCATCATGTTTAACTTAACGCCTTTGAAACCCAGTGGTAATTATATGTACCACAAAGAACTATCAGTAATAGTGCAAAGTATTTATTTATATGAATTATAACACAGTAAAACCTCTCTAAGTTGGACACTTGGGGGTTCCACGAAAATGTGTCCAACTTACAGAGGTGTCCAAGATAGAGGGAAAGAGAAAAATCAGATTGTGGTCTAATGACAATATAATCTATTTACTTACATACACTAAGTACTGTAGGCATACTTGAATTAATAATTAATGACAATAGTATTAATAATAATCTTTTGAAGCCCACTCCCATGCATTGCACATTACACCCCAGCCTCAATAACATTTTCTAAAGTTTATTCCACCAATTTTCGCTTCCCCATCGCAAAAAGAAAAATTCCATTTCTGTTAACACAGTCTGAACTCAAATGCAAGCACAGTACTGACGGAGTTAAAACTGTCTTCTGCATTACTGTAGTCCAGTTAAGGGTTCAGCAAAAGAATAGTTAAACACTTGCAATGCATTCCAATGATGGGTTCAGTGTCCATAAGATAATCCTCCAGAATCATCAGTCAGAAATTCAAAATAACAAAATATGTAACTGAAAAAGTTTCCCCAAAAAGCATTGAAGTTAAGTGCAAGAACCTGTCCAACTTACAACAAAAGGGGTGTCTAGATATAGGGTATTGTGGACATGTAAAATTATAGGATATTCGCCAGTTCCAATTAAAAGTGTCCAATATAAAGGAGTGTCCATCTTGAGGGGTTTTACTGTACTAAGAAATTCGTGAGTCTGTTCTCCATTCTATTTGCCGGTGGACATCAAGGTCTCTTCCTCCTCTTGAGCAAAGTTTGGGGTAAGGGATTCCTACTTTTTATTATTATTATTATTGCTCATCACATTTACATTTATTAACTCTTGTAAGAGAATTACGCTTGTCCTATTTCTAACACAATTTCAAGTAATATTACATCGACTTCTGTTTGTTTACGGCATCATTTATAATAAAAGAATTCCATTAAACAATGTGGGATTCGAATTTCTACCACAACAAGACATGTTAGTAGCGGAAATTCTTGGTGAAACAGTTTAAACCCTTAAAAGCCTGGTAGTAAGTATATGTACCACCTGCATGCTTTAACAATCAATAAGTTTTCATTACGAAATTGTCGAGTTCGTTTGATTCTCAGGGTAAAGAGCGATAATTTCCTTCAAATGCCTTAACCGGTTGATCTTTGTAAGGGTGAAGTGTAGTGTTTTTTATGCGGTGCGGACTGAATTTTTCCAATGATATTTAGATGATCTTCGGCATGGGGCCTGTGTCGCGAAAAATAATTCTACCGCTTTAGATTTCTTGATCCATAAACTTTGTTAAAGATTTTTGCGAGTTGTAAAGAATTCGTTTTATTTGTATTAATAATCTGTGTACTGTATAATTTCCGGAATAAACTGAAATGCACTCCATTACTTTTTGGAGTAAACAATAATTGTTACGTCAGTATATATTGCCGTCAACAATCGGAAACAACAGCTGTAAATAGCTTGTAGAAGATGTGCGTCGTAGACGAGATACTTTAGTAGCTGACAACTTAAGGGGCAGTTTATTAATTGACTACATATTCAGTGTAATTAATCATTCTAGACTCCTGTTCGCTGATAATATCAAAATCTTTCGTGCCACAGAATCTCCTAACGACTGCAATGAATTCAAACTGACATTGACTCATTACAAGGTTGGTGTACTGCTAACTTCATGAAACTCAAAATTAATAAAACCAGAGTAATTTCCTTCTCAAGAAAAAAGTTCTACTTTGATATTCGATTATAAACTTTTTCAGTCCTTTGTAACACGCACCGACGCTATTAAAAACCTAGGAATACGATTTGTTGACTCTAAGCTCTCAGCCATGTTGACTACATATTAGCATTGCCATTGAACCGTTTTTTGCAGCAAGAGTTTGTTGTGCTTCAAATACTGTCTGCATTTATGCTAAATATTTCCATTTTTACAGGAATACGAGAAGAATCTCGTGATTAAGTTCATAACTACTTTAATCGGAAGATGATCTAAAAATATTTAAGACTTCCAAATAATCACTACTTACAATGTAAAGGGGGGGTTCACACGGAGTCGTGGACCGGAGGTCGTGCTCACTACCGAGTGGTTCTTGCACAGTTGGTAGTATACGACCTTGAAGACAGCGGTCGTAACCACTCCGGCATAGAGTGATGACGACCATGTCAGTCTGTAAAGGTACTACTCTCCTGACACTGCCTCATGAGGTGTGCAGTAGCCCTAACCTCAGTCCTCAGTTAGTGGCTTTATCTCTGACCTGGTGCTTGACTGGACTTGGAGTAAAGTAGTTAAATTTTTCTACATTGTGTGCAAGCGACATTAGATAGAATTATAACTGTATGGAACTTTTTTATTTTACAATACCCATCACAGGCACCATGGGTCAGATGCGTTAAGGGATAATAATGGTCAGACTTAATGAACCTAACTTTGAAGTTATTCACGTTGGTGTCTTTCTTGTGGTTGCTATTGAAATGCTTATTGTGTTGCGTGTATTGGTTATTCCAGTCGTGGGGCCGCATAGGCACCACAATTGGAGGAATGAAGTTAGCAGAAGTAACTTCATTGAAACAAGCACTGAAAATCTTTGAGTGCATTTACAAAGAAAGGACAGGAAATGAATGGGCTAGTAGAAACCATTTCGAGAAAGTTGCCGACAGTTTCTACCCTGTCTACTTAGACTACTCTCAGGTAAGATTTAATTGTTATGAGATTGCTGCAATCCTGATTCTGATATGAATAATACTAGCCCTTAAAATTAATAAACACACTCTGCTAAAAGTCATTCCCTTACAAATAACATATAAATTATAATGGACCAGTGATGAGCACTCATGCTTCATATTGAGGAGTTCCTGGGCTCAAATCTCAGCCCAGAGACCAGCTATCCTGACTGAGGTGTTTTGTGGTTTTCTTCAGTCCCGCCAGGGAATTGCCAGGCTAGAGGCATAGTCCTGCCAACATTCTGCTCATTATTCACTGCACTGAAATGATATGCCAAGCTGTAGAGTGGAATGTAGGATGCATTCACTTAGATTACAAAAAACAGCATACTTAATGATTGCTATGTAGCTTCTGTTTATTGTACTGATTAACTAAAATTTCTGTATTCTGAACAGTGTTAAGTTAATCCATGGCATCTTCTCAATTAAGTATTATTGGTAGTTCATCCTCTGTAACTTTTATTGTCTCAAGTTTTATATAGGTCATATGCAAATCCTTGTGTTTTGTTCACAGTTGCAGCTTAATTCCCTCGAAACCTTTGGCACAAAATTAAACAGTGGAGTAAAACATGTTGCAGAAATTAAAAACTAAAATCACAGTGTCTACCATTTTCACTTCTGCTAGCATTTGTCATTTTATAAGCCTTTTATGATTTTGAACATGATAGCCAAGTTGAAGGCATTCTCTTTTTCATTCATGGTAGCATAGCATAATAAGTTTGTCACTTGTAAGCAGTTCTTGCATGCCTAGCCATGCCTCATGGCTCGAAGTAGCCTATCTCCCCTCTCAACGTTCTTTGTAGTCGCTGGCTTTGAGGCCCTAATGAGACAGCAGTCAGTCTGTGTGTGTGTCCGTCGGGAGTGAACGACTCGAGGAGGAAGGTTGAAGGCAGGTCTGTTTTGGGGGTCTGGTTTGACATGCCTAAGTCATATACCCAACTGGAGACTGAGCCCTGGGAGGCTTGACCAAATTGTGTCCCTTTGTTCTCTTTATTTATATGTTTATATAATCTTTATTAAATATACTTTATGGTTAATCGGGGATTCATTTATTTGGTTTTTTGGCTTAACCGCTATTCTTATCCTGCGACCGTACCACCTCCCGGCTTCTGGGAATGTTTTAATCTTTTCAGCCACTAGTAGGGCGCAATGCATACAAATATAAATGTATATAAATACAAATTACTGGGTTTGAAGATTGATAACCACCTAAATTGGACAAGTCATGTTGATGAATTTAAATCTAAGTTATGTGGCGCATGTTAGTCCTATGTGACATATTAGCAGCACTGTCACACTCAGATCAGTTTATTTTGCTTATTGTTACTTTGTAATGAAGTCTGGAATAATTATGGGGAGTAATTCATCTAACAGCAAAAAATAATATTTACTTTACAAAATAAAATTGACAGATTAATGGCTGATATCAACATAGAAATCCATGTAGACATCTTTTCAAGATATTAGAGATCCTAGACCTTCCATACATAATGCAAAACTGCATAATGATGAGCTTAAAAATGTGTTCTCCTCTCCCAATATTGTCAGGGTGATTAAATCAAGAAGAATGAGATGGGTGGGGCAAGAGGTGTGTACTGGGTATTCGTCAGTAATTCTGAAGGGAAGAGCTGCTAGGGAGATCTAGATGTAGATGGGAGGATAATATCAAGCAGGATGTATGGGAGATAGGAGTTGAAAGTGACTGGATTTTGCTGTCCCAGGACAGGGACCAGTGCACGCTTTCTTTAGTTCGGTGATGAACCTTTGGGTTTTCTAAGCCGTCTAGTTAGTTAGCTGTTCCGTGTAAATACATTTTCTCATTAGTGAATTTTATTCTAAATAACCAAGAATATTTTCAAATTAATTCTGCTGTTCACAGTGTCAACACAATGAATAAGAATCAGCTTCACAGGCCAGTTGCCAACCTCTTATGTTTTCAGAAGAGTGCTCTTTATGTGGGAATCGAAATTTTAGACAGTTTTCCTTCAAGTCCCGAGAGTCTTGTAAATAAAAAGACACAGTTTGAAGTAGAATTAAAGAGATACTTAATTATGCACTCCTTTTATTTTGCTGATGAATTTATAATGTTCACTAAGCTTTCCTGGTCTTCATGTAATGTAAATCGGTAGTATAACTTACCTACTGTGTAACAACTTGTTCCAAATACTGTTGTTATCTGAGTAACTTCTGTATCCATGGAATGTAATAAAGATGTGTGTGTGTGTTTGTCAGTGAATTAAGAGTGCAAAACAGATAAGCTTCATGTAATTTATTATGCATTAATTAAAATTAACTCTGTGCAGGAAGATGATGAAACCTTACTGCAGGCAGGAAGTTCCAGTATCACATGTAAACTTTTGCCACCTATGCAAGAGTTGGTACAACTGGTATTTGATGTGAATTTGATGGAACATGTTGTGCTGGAATTTGAGGTTAGTGGGAGACAGACTTTGTGTCAAATCTTCAAGAGTTTTTTAATAATGTATTTAAGTCAGTGTTTTTCAGCTGTTCTGCTGTGGAGCCGTTTTGGGCTTAAAACACCTACTCTTTTGTCACATTGGTAGAGACAAAATATAAACTCATGATTAAGATGTATTATTTGATCTAGCATTAAACAGGAAAAAGTAAATTTCATATACAGTAGTTTGCCATCCTGAATTTGAGCTTATATATACCCTACACATTCAAAAACTGACAGTAACACCCACGCTTCGTCGGAGTTCACAGGAACAGACAATGTAACCACAGCTTGCCACCAACCAGCAACGGCCACCAAACCAGTGGACTAATAGCTAAATGTAGAATATAATACACCAACTCCTGTGAAACCAATATCCAGTGAGGTGTTACTTATTATGGTTTATTAAAGAACTCACTATTAACTTCATAATCTGGTTAAAACCATTTTTGAGATTATATGATTTAATTCCCTTTTTGCCACTGATGATGACCTCTTGAGGTTGAAAGGCATTTGGCACTAGTATCATTTATATTGTTAACAGTTTCTTTGTTTGCTTATTTTTATATTCTAATACACTACACGGTATGCAAAGTTTTAAGATGGTATCACTTAAGAATTTTGCGTAACTAGAATTCATGATTATAGAAGGTTTCTAGAGTTGTGGGAACCTTTGTAGAGCCCCTTGGCTCTTGGACACAGTTTGGGAATCACTTATGTACATGACACATAACAATACTTTATGTATCTTTGGACACATTGCTACTGTACGTACCTATATATGT
Organism: Zootermopsis nevadensis; assembly: GCF_977971745.1. Classification (NCBI taxonomy): domain Eukaryota; kingdom Metazoa; phylum Arthropoda; class Insecta; order Blattodea; family Termopsidae; genus Zootermopsis; species Zootermopsis nevadensis. Next base: position 16,220,696 of record NW_028259162.1, read on the forward strand.
TGTGTTTAAATGAATATGAATTGCTTGTTGTGATTGCAGTTGGACTTACAGAAGATGCCTCTGGGGAAATTAAGCAAGAAGCAGATCCAGCAAGCATATAGTGTCTTGACAGACATGCAAGAATTAATCAAGAATGGTGGATCTGATAGCCGTTTCATTGATGCCTCAAACCGATTTTACACTCTCATCCCACATGATTTTGGTGTAGAAAATCCACCAGTACTAAAGTCTGAGGAAATGATTAAGGTTATTTAATTGTGACAGCTTTTCTTTCTCTTTATGTCGATCTTGTAAAAAATTTGTGGTATAAGTTCTCCATAGATAGGTTTTAGTTGAAGTAGTAGGATAATCCAGTCCATACAGTGGACTTGGGATGGCCCGGCCCAGCCTCCTGGTATTTGATTCCTCTCAAGAGCAGGTCTCTTTGCCACTGGGTGTAGATTGGCTCTGAGGCTCAGCCAGCCAGGTGTCTAGTTGATATGCAGGGAATAATATGATTTGAGTAGGAACCAGATTCCTCGCCTTCATCTAGCACCAAAATCTAGAGGAATACACTGACACTTGACAGTCACACACACATCTCTCAATTTATTACAGTTCATTAAATGAAAAGTGTTTATAAGGTAAATCATTAATGAAATTCCCATTAATTTCAGTCTTAAAATTTTTGACTGCTTTCTGACTCCCAGAAAAATTACCCAATATATTTCTCACCTGTTAGAATACTGCATAATCATAAATATAAGAGCAGTTTTTTTATATATATATAGTTATTACTTATTTAACCCTGTAAAGAACTACAGAAGTGTTTCAAATCTAAAACTTCTTGACGATGGTGAGGAGTCAATTGAATAAAAATTTCCTTTGATATTATCCATCGTCTAGTAAATATAAAACGTAAAAACGACGTTTCGGAGATGGGATGAGATTAACAGAAGTGTTAATAATGTGTTTACATTGTGCAGAAGTTACTGTTATTACAGTATAACTTCAGAACTCCAGTATAGTTTTTCTAAAGTAAATATCTTCATTCTCTGCACGTGTTCATGTTGGATGTGAATATGGAGTTTAAACAGTTGCAATTATTTCAACACTGTTAAAGCTTCATATATAAAAAAGTAAAGCTGTCCCGCTACACGCCATGTAGGTTATTTGGGGGGAGTGGAGGTATAGCTCCTACTCTTTCTTGACCTCGGCACCAGATGGGGGTGAGTGGTCAGCATCACGCCCTCGGCCGTGCTTTACCCCCAGGAAAGGACCCCGGTACCCATTGGACAGGAGGCTGGGAGGGTCCCAGAGCCAGTCTGGACGCAGAGGCTAGAGGAAAAATCCTCTGCTCCTGTTGGGGATCGAACCCCGGTCATCCAGCCCGTAGCCAGTCACTATAGTGACTGAGCTATCCTGACTCCTAAAGCTTCATATACATACACCTGATTTGTAGCGGTAAAGTAATGTTACTTATGATGTTGCAGCAAAAGATAGAGATGTTGGACAGCCTGATGGAAATAGAGATTGCATACAACTTGCTGAAAACTAAGTCTGATGCTGATGGTGATGTGCACCCTCTAGATGCTCATTATGCTAAGCTCAATACCCACATCGAGGTACTGGACAAAAACACTGATGAGTTTGAGCTGCTGAAACAGTATGTTAAGAACACTCACGCAACAACACACACTCATTATGACCTGGAGATTTTGGAGGTATGTTGAATGACTAGTCTGTCTTATTTTATGAAAATAGTTGTATTCCATCTATGGTCATGAGAACTGAATACTTCAACAGTCACAATGCCTACTTTTCACATTTTTCACACGACCTTAACACGTAAATTTTCTTGCCTTAATGGAACATTAGACTTGTGGTACTTTTGTACCTTAACGATATTTATTACTTGTGAAATAAGAAATAAAAACAAGTGTTCTGTGAAGTGCTGTATTTTGCTGGAGTATTGGTATTTCATTGTATAGACATTTTTTTTTCCAGGTGTTCAAGCTTAAGCGCAGAGGAGAAGAAAAAAGGTACAAACCTTTCAAAAAGTTACACAACCGGAAGCTGCTGTGGCATGGATCTCGTCTAACTAACTTTGCAGGCATTTTGTCTCAGGTATGAGTGTTCAAATTTTATAACCATGTGAATAATATTTGAAGAAGTGTTAACGTTTCAGGTATCTTAACATTCATTTGCAGTAACAGACCACAGTGTAACCATGGTAGAATGAGTACAGCCTATAACAAGAACTTTGTTATATCGAGCAGAAATCTTTGGCTTCGTAAATTTTGTAACATCACATACAGTAAAATGTTGGAAAACAAAGTTATATGAACTGACAGATTGTATACATTACAGTGAAATTTTGTTACTGTGAAGGGCAGTAAAAAGGAATTGATAGCTTTAGATTAATTGTTTTTACAAACATTACTGGTTTTTAAATAATAATAAGTGGCACAGTTCCCATTCCTGTTGTGTATTGGAAGAGTTATAGCATTTGAAAGGTTTTACATGGCAATTTGACAGTCCCTCCAGCCAGGATTTTCTGCCTCAAAACAGCATCATATGTTTGATAGGACATTGCTGTTCGCTATTTTGCTTAGTGCACTGGAATGTCCTGTGATTTCATTCTTCCATGTTGGGAGTTCGGTTGTTGCTGGAGGCAAGGGTGCATTTCCGAGTTGTCTTCAGTGGCATTTCACAGGGCTTTGTGTTTTAAGAAATATTGCTCTTAGAAACATTAATATGTATCATGGATACTTTTCTGCAGTTCTGAGGGCATGTTACAAAAGTAAATAGAAGAGCTAAACATGTTCCTAGTGAGCAGAGCATTTCAAGAAGTCACATTAGATGTCCGGAAAGTGGGAATTTAAATTAAGAATCTGGTGGTACTTTGTGTGTTGATGCACTGTTAATCTCTATTGCAGTTTTATTGATTCTGAATTTAAGCCAAGCAAGAAAGTACGAATCATTTTAGTGGTATTTAGTGATACCACTCAGCCTTGGACATTCTCGGTTTGTATCAGGATTGTCTAGTTGCACCCGGCCGATGGTTGGTTCTTCGGACATGCCTGCAGCATTCGACTTTGTAAGGAGTAGAACACATTGTACATTTGTTTCAGGGTTTGCGAATTGCTCCACCAGAAGCACCAGTTACAGGTTATATGTTTGGTAAGGGGATCTACTTTGCAGACATGGTGTCCAAGTCTGCCAACTACTGCTGCACTTCTCCAAACAATTCAGTTGGGTTGCTTCTCCTGTGTGAAGTTGCTTTAGGAAATATGTAAGTATGATACCAATTTTTTCAGAGTGTTGGAAATCCTGTTAATAAAGCAGGCTTTGGAAGTGATAAAGATGTAGATTATCTTCTTCCTAAGACCTTTCCACTATGTGGCTTGTCTAGAATCATAAAGTAAGGGTTAGTAACAGAAGATAGTGATAAATATTTTTCCACACTGTAAACTTACTGAAAGTTGCACGCTTCACTTTGTCCTAATACTATTTAAAAATTCTGTTTGTACCACGGAGAAAATGCAGCATGTCTTCATTAGACAGATCATTTGATTAATGAATGTAGTTGGCATTGCTGGACTTGCCTATTTGAAGGATATCACATCACACTGATGTAATAAACTGTTCAGAATACAGAAATTTTAGTTAATCAGTACAATAAACAGAAGCTACATAGCAATCAGTAAGTAAGCTGTTTTTTGTAATCTAAGTGAATGCATCCATCATTCCACTCTACAGCTTGGCATATCATTTCAGTGCAGTGAATAATGAGCAGAATGTTGGCAGAACTATGCCTCTAGCCTGGCAGTTCCCTGGAGGGACTGAAGAAAACCACAAAACACCTCAGCTGGTCTCTGGGCTGAGATTTGAGCCCAGGAACTCCTCAATATGAAGCATGAGTGCTCATCACTGGTCCATTATAATTTATATGTTATTTGTAAGGGAATGACTTTTAGCAGTGTGTTTATTAATTTTAAGGGCTAGTATTATTCATATCAGAATCAAGATTGCAGCAATCTCATAACAATTAAATCTTACCTGAGAGTAGTCTAAGTCAACAGGGTAGAAACTGTCGGCAACTTTCTCGAAATGGTTTCTACTAGCCCATTCATTTCCTGTCCTTTCTTTGTAAATGCACTCAAAGATTTTCAGTGCTTGTTTCAATGAAGTTACTTCTGCTAACTTCATTCCTCCAATTGTGGTGCCTATGCGGCCCCACAACTGGAATAACCAATAACTGCAACACAATAAGCATTTCAATACCAACCACAAGAAAGACACCAACGTGAATAACTTCAAAGTTAGGTTCATTAAGTCTGACCATTAGTATCCCTTAACGCATCTGACCCATGTTGCCTGTGATGGGTATTGTAAAATAAAATAGTTCCATGCAGTTATAATTCTATCTAATGTCACTTGCACACAATGTGGAAAAATTTAACTACTTTACTCCAAGACCAGTCAAGCACCAGGTCAGAGATAAAGCCACTAACTGAGGACTGAGGTTTGAGCTACTGCACTCCTCATGAGGCAGTGACAGAAGAGTTATCCAGGCCAGAGTAAGGGTCAACTACAATGCTGTCGAATCCAAACTGCGGACCACTTATCGAGGATCACTTCGGAGATTGTTTCAATGGGTATCTTGGGCAATGTATGTCAATGCTACCCTCCACTGTGGGACCCTTATGGCTGGTACTGCTGCATAACCAGACCATCCCTAAAAGCATCGCGTCTTCTGCTGTATGTCTGTTCGCGCTGGACTGTAATGGATTTGTCAGTGTGAAGACAGTGGATCCTTCAGGTGGCAAAAGACGAAACTGGGAACTCTTTAGTGATTAATTCATGGGAGGTCCATTTGCCAAGGCCTTTATATGCACTTGAAAAACCAGTATCAGTGGGACAACGCTTTCACAACCTATCGGAGGCAGTCATGCTGTCACCGGTCTTCGCGATTTGGTTCTGGCAGTCAAGGATCCAGGCGTCTTAGCACAACTACTATTGCTGTATAACCATCTTCATTTAATAAAGAAATCTTTATATAGTCAATTGAAGATTGTTCTTGGGCTTTCACCCTTAAACGCTGCCTTACTCAATAGCTCCAAGGCCACTAGATAAGATTGCATCCCCTCTGCAGATCTACAGTTCGTATCCTGCCGGGGGGAATCAAGGGCCCAACAGTTCCCTGCCAGGGATACGACAATGCCTCGCTTCAATTTCAGCTTCACCTTAGATGGCATACTCTTTGTGAACACGCCTAAACAAACAACGCATTGCAATAAGAGAAACTGTAAGCTAAAATTAACAATTCAAAACAGTCAAAGCCCACATTCTCCACATTTAGAACATTTTACTGAATAAAAATTACTCATTTTGTGTTTAGAAATGATGATCAAATGTATATGGTTGTTATTGATAAGCAACATTTTACAAGAGGTAAAGTCAAACTTGTTTCCTTATTTTATATGTAATACTTTTACGAATTTTATGATTTTTTGGATATTCAGGCTTTATACTGCAGAACAACATGAAATTTCTTATTCCTCACTACTGAAGAATGAATTCTTATGTTCTAACTGCAACTGATTACACACTGCTTGCAGGCAGTAGAACTCCTGTGAGTCAGCATCACTATAGCAAGAATGTAAGCCACTAATGACCCCAGTTCAAACTGTTCACAGTTACATGTTCCAACAATGACCTTGAGTCATGGGAATTGCATAGTTCCTAGAAAAAATGTAACAGACCAACAGAGAAACAAGGATCGGCCCATAAAACATTCTTTACTCATGCCAGAGTGTGAAGTACACTAAAAGATCAAATCAATCTTCTCTTGACTGGCCTGTGACTAAACATCCTGTAGGATATGAGGTTCTTATGTCAGCAAGTACGAAGATGGCCGTCTTCTGGGCTGCTGTACTGCCATGTATTCTGGCAGATGTTTACCAACATTTCAGAGGTCCTTGCCATCTCCATCAAAGGGCAATGAAAGATCATCTTGATGATGGATGCAGCCTGTATGTATGAAACAATGGTAAACTTCTACCAGACTACATGGCACTATGACCCATCTTTGAATTAACATCTCATTGAAGACTTTCATCACGATGAATGTCAGCAACAAACACCATCATTCTATTAAACTCATGATTTCATGGTCTGCCTAGTATGCTTATGTCCACACCACAGATGTTTCTAGTTAATATCTCCAGCAACAGTCTCATAAACCATCACAGCAAGACAAAAGACTTGATTTCCCTGGTAAATGCGCAGACTCCAAGCAAGAATTTTGGCCAACATAGAACACTGCAATAAAAGCATGCTCCCTGAGCCTGTTTGTTGTAAACATAGAATATTATACATTCATAAAGTTTCAATTTTAGTAAAAAAAAAGTGTTGAGGAAATCTTCACCAGATTCAGCCAGTCTCAGGCCCAAATTGCATCCCTGAAGCACCAAACACCTAGTACAGTAACTAGATGAATGAAGATAATATAAATTTCTCACCTATTTTATACAGGATGTAAGTCCTTTAATTATTTTTAACTTATACATAAAACACATAAAGCAGGTGTTTAGTCTACAGACTGGAGGCTAATCGAGAGTCATACATCTTAATTTCCAGTAATATCAATATGACATTTGTGAAGTCAAATGGTGAGACAATAATGCCATCACCCAGCACTGAAAGTCCTGTAAAGAACAGCCGTGAGTCATCTGCATACCCATTCCTTGTTAGGACATTCTTTAAAATAAACTGAATTAATTACTTAAGATAGAACTTACTTCCACTTTTCGATTTCTTGACGCTGTCCACTGTATCCACTGCTATCCTTTTACAGGGCTGAAAACAATATTTAATGACATAATTTACGAGGTATGAATAATGGTGAAAATTTAGATTGTGGGTTATATGACCCAAGAGTCATGCAGGTGGTTAGCAGTATTTCATTGGAACCTGCAAAGTCCATCTTGGTCAAGTGTTTAAAACGCTGTTGCGTTTCTGTTTACTCGGCATTGTTGTTACCTAGGAAAAGTCATCTGTTTACTCGGCATACAATTAAAGGAAGGAGGTTAAAACACTTGACCAACACCCCTTCGGGGGGGGTCGGTCAAGTTTTTAAAACGCAATCAACCCCCCTTTGGGAGTATTGGTCAAGTTTTTAAAACGCAACAAACCACCCCCCGCCGAATGTTTGATGATCTCGTTGTGAAGCGTTATTTGTTTGATGACGTGATTGTTTTGCTACAAATTGTATGACGACGACGACAAATCACAAATTTTTATAGTAGAATAGATAGTACGCAAGATTAAAAAGTCACTAAGAATGTAATTAAGATGAATACTGTTGGTTTTACGTGTGAACGATATAATTTTGGATTTCTCTGTGTTAAGTTCCATATTGTTATCATCACACCACTGACGTAAGGAATCAATATCTGCTTGAAGAGATTTGCATTCATCCACAGATTTAATATCAGGATATAGTTTCAAGTCATCAGCAAATAAGAGAAATTTAGAATACTTAATTTTGTCGCAAAGATCGTTAATAATAATATTAAATAACAGAGGTCCCAAGGTAGAGCCTTGTGGAACTCCAGATAACACCGAGTAAGCAGAATAAGACTGTCCTAAAATGCGAACAAAGTTGATAAATAACTTTGAAACCACTTGGCATAAGGAGAAGATAGTCCGAAGTTATTAAGCTTTTTCAAAAGAAAAGAATGCGGGACTGAATCAAAGGCCTGCTTAAGATCAAAGTACACAGAGTCAATCTGTCCCTGTGAACAAACAGACGGCTGAACATCATTAAGGTAGGTAACTAAATTAGTTACCGTAGATTTAGATTTACAAAAGCCATGCTGACTGGGATGTAACTTAAATTTAAAATAAAATGAAAGATGATAGTGAACAATGCTTTCAAAAATTTTGGAAAAATTGTTTAAAATCGAAATAGGCCGATAGTTAGAAACTAAAACACCATTGCCTTTCTTAAAAATAGGCACAACAGCCGCTAGCTTCCATAACAAAGGAAAATTCCCACTAGATAAACTAAGGTTGAAAATATGGCGTAAAATAGGAGTTAAAATCTCAGTACAGCCTTTTATAATGAAAGTCGGGATTTCAACGGGTCTGACGCATTTCGTAGATCGGAGACGACTAATTGCCCGTGTAATATAATCAACAGAGATACGTGGAATACTCAAAACATCAGAATAGGCGAAATCGGAACTAGTCGTAACATTAACGCAAGAAGAGGAGTTAAACGCAGAACGAAAGCGGTCTGCAAAGGCCTCTGCGATTGCCTGCGGTTCCGTGATAAAACTCTCTCCAACTTTAAATTGTGTAATAGACTGGTCTTTCTTTTTAAATTTAGAAATATATTTCCATAAGTGCTTTGGTTGGGTTTTCAAATTTTCTTCAATTGTTTTTAGCCGAACTAATCTATCTGATTTAATAGTCATTTTAACAAGTTTTCGATAGTATGAAAAAAAACGCTATAATGATAATCAGACTTAGATTTTTAAAAATTCTTAAGAGATGCATTCTTCTTTCTAATGTACTAGACAAGAGTTTTGTAAACCAATGAGGATAGGTAGAATTTTTGGATTTAACAAAGGGAATAGCTAGGTTAATAATATTAATAATAATAATAATAATAATAATAATTTCATAAAATAAAATTAAATAATACATGTGGCACTTGCTAAAAACAATATGGATCCCGGAAATAGCTGCTGCCCTATGTACCTTAGGGACAAGGTCTGTCTCGGGTACATGGAAGTACATACCCCATAAAGGGTGAATAGATGGGATGATAATAATAATAATTCAATTCTTTATTATTAGTGTGCTGTATCAACAGCCAGAAGGCCAATTACAGATACAGCGCAGAGATGAGCACACGAAACAATAAAAACATAAACGGTAAAATAAGCAGATTATAAAATACATTAGTACGGAGGACGTTAATACACAAGAAAATTGCAACTAAATATATTAGCATATTTGTAAAAATAATTTAAATCAATTAAGTAAATTATACTATTATAGAATGTGAAGAAGTGTGACAATTTTCGTCTCGAATATGTCCAAGTCCCTGCAGACAACATTAGCAGCTGATGCGCATCTAGCAGAAGGACTGTTTTTGATCAAAGGGCTAAAACTGAACATAGAAAAATCTCTCACATTCCGGGCAGGGATGCGGACACCGACAGCTTCCAGAAGGGAAGGACAGCATTTAAAGCCGCGGCAAACCTGCGCAAGGAACAGTGCATCACTACAATGCCTTCTCTTACGCAGGGTCTGGAGTTTTAAATATTATTATTATTTAGTGTTCTGTCTGACGACAGGTCCATTGTTCTGCCCAAAAAGAGCTCGCCAGTTTTCCCTATTCTCAGCTTCTCGTTTTAACTCCTGTTTCGTTGGTAACACAGATTGGCTGTTATTCTGTGGAGCTGCCAATGCTAAGGTCGTTTGGTTGGTATTATAGCTGCTCTACATGTGTAGGTTTAGTAAGAGTGTATGTCTGTAATTTCTTATGCGCCGTTTTGTGCTACATTTTTAAAATATCAGTGAATAATGTCAGACGACTTGCCATATATAGCAGAATACGCCAAAAGCGGCCGTGCAACATGTAAAGGATGCAAATCTTCTATTGAAAATAATTCACTGCGTTTGGCCGTTATGGTTCAGGTAGGAATTTACAATATAACTGGCTTCCGCCACATTTAAGACTTTACTTAGAGGTGTCTTATAATTGGTCCATAAACATATAACGTACAAATAGTAGTTAAGGAAAATAAATGTTTAAATAAAATACATATTTCCCATCACTGTAAATAACAGGATTTGGAATTCATGTAGAATCAAAAGCTTTATAATATTATGGATTGTACTTATTTTTTATGTGTTATATTATTATGACTTATTTCACTTCTTAATGTCATCTGACTAACTCGTGCATCCATGGAATGTAATAAAGATAAATGCATATGTTGTTCTGATGATGTCAGTTATTGAATGTGTCTGGCCAATTGGCATGATTACACAGATGGAATAACATTCATCATGCTGTATGATGGATTTTCTTGCTTACATAATTATGTTGTACAAAGAGGCATATGTTGTTAAAGGACTGAGGGCTCTGTAGAACTCAAAGGAAAACTGAAGCCCAATTTTATACACTTCTAGAGGGAGGGGATATAATCATGTATTTATGAGCTAGTCAGACTTATATTTTGAAGAAGTGTATACATACGTGTTGGTACGATATCTCCTCTGTTAAGTTTTATTTGAAATAGGGATCATGGCGCACATGTACATGTATGTACATTAAATTGACAGTCTTCAGAGCGTAATTGCAAGTATTGGGTTATACTTAACTGACATGTTTGTCAGGTATATTCACTGTGTGTTTGAATGTTTGTATTAAATGTAATAGAATGTTTTGTGAGTTATGTGGGTATTACTGATGGCTGCTGATACTCATAACCATCATACATAAATAACAATTAATGATTTATTTGATATAAGGCATTCTTTTTTTAATAAATTCTTTTATAGTTACCGATGTTTGATGGAAAAACACCGTTCTGGTACCACTATATGTGCTTCTTTGGACGTCAGCGGCCAAAATCAGTAGGTGATATTTCTCATTTTGAGTCCCTAAGATGGGAGGATCAGGAGAAGATAAAAGCAAAAATAGGTAGGTAGGAGATTATTGCTGTATCAACTATATAAGTTGCTTTAAAGTAGATAGGTGTTTATTCAGAGATGGAAATTGAGTTTCTGTTATTTTCAGTAGATAAGTAGACTGAAGTTATTTGAGGATGCATTTGAGTTTATTGTGAACTGGAAATCCAAATTGTCAAGTTTCTGTTGTATGAGATTTGAGTTTCTCCCAGCAGAGAAGATATCAGTGTTTGGTTGAAATGCCATGTGGGCTGATGATGGAGGTGGCATGTTCCTATGAAAGGTTGGTATCTACCTAAAAGTCCTCATTGCATTACAACCCAAAAGACCAACATAATTTCTGTTAATTTAATTGAAGCAGTTATACAGAGATCAGTTTTCTTTAAAGAACTGATTGAGTCCACAAAAGTTGTACCAAAGACACAAAATATGATACTTAAAATGTATAATAATTATACATATTAAGTGTCATATTTGTTGCTGTTGTGTTTGATCATGCTGACAACTACACTGATTGCTTCCTGATAAACACCAACACTAATATTTTGATGTTTATTAATTATTAGCACAGCAGCATCATACAGTTATAAAAATTGTAAAAAGTAGTCGAAGTACACTCGCTGTGGCATGATGTGTACATAGCTTCTGGCACAGGCAGGCTGTTGTGTATTACTTCGTGTGCCTGCACAAGAATAACCAGAGAGTTGAGGACCTGCACCACAGTGCACAAATATTTCCACAATAATGAGAAAAATTTTATGTGCAAATCTGCAAATGACGTGGGTCTACACTATTCAGTGTCTTGTGGACATAACATATGTCTTAAAGCTTTGAAACGTTTTACTGTCATGTGTTTTACTTTTTTAACATATGGCACTTAAATCTCACATGGGGAAGGTAAATCTCAAAGTATGAAGAAGTTGAAAAATGTACAACAGTTTAATTTATCCTTTATTGTGTGTGCCTTTTATATTTAAATTTAACATTCATGTTATAAACTGCCTCCTTAGATGGAGGAGCGGCAGCAGCAGCTGGAGATGCTGGTGGAAAGGATAAACCTAAGTCTAAGGGCAAAAAACGAGGTGCAGCTACAGAAAATAATGTTGCACTGAAGGATTTCACTGTTGAGTGTGCGAAGTCAAGCAGATCCACATGCAGAGGCTGTGAAGAGAAGATAATGAAGGTGGGATGTCAAAATCAACTATTTGTCTCAACTTGTTATAAATATTATTATGTTGTCATACGTTTTTGGTCTTTGCATATGATGTGTGTGTGAGAGAGAGTTTGTAACGGTGAAAAAGTATTATGTTATTTATTATATGCAGCTGAATAATGTTTTGATGACTGAATCTTGGTTCTAGCAGATACACCATGTTCGGCACAGCTGGGTGCTGGTTATTCTGACCTCACTGTGAAGCTGATTAGGAATGCATGCAACTTTGTCACTGTTTCCTGATTTGGTACTGAGACACATGGGCTATACAGTGAAACCTCTATCCATCGTTCCCGGAACTATCGTTTTCCCGGATGCATCGTCCGTTTTGTTCGGTCCCGCATACATCCCATATAAAATAATGTTACATTTTCCCGCTTCTATCGTTCCTCGAACTATCGTTTTATCGCATCGATCGTTCAAAAATCTTAGTCCCGGCCCACAATTTTCCCGCAATGATCGTTTCTGAGAATTTAAAATGCTGGGTTTAGAGATAAATTAATACCGAAAGACGCACAATGTTTTTGAAATACACAGTAGCGGTAACCTGTTATGTCGCCCAACCAGCACAGATTATTTTGGAATGAGGAGTCAGCGGTGCAGGGGTGATAGTTGGAGTGAATGGCGGTGCCCATTGTCAGAAATTTTACGATTTTAATTTGGGTGCACTCATATTTCGTTCCAGCGATGCCAGATGGCATGTGCAGTGTGAATTTCTTCACAAATGCTTTTATTATAAGTACAAAAGAAAGGCGAGCGAAACTTTTTCATTCTTCTGGTTCATATCGTGTCTTCTACAGCTACGTTTCGTTGAGTTCGGCAGTAATAGTACTTCCATTTTTCCTGTTATAGTCCGCGAAGGTTGAGGGAGCGGTGAGGAAGAGGGAGAAACGACGAATGCGAGCCCGAACTTTGCCGAGTTTTGCCGAAGCACACGCTGCATTGGCAAAAGTGAAGTCGTTCTTTTATGCGCATAATATTAGTGAACGTGACGAAGAAAGCATTTTGAACGTGGAAAGTGCTCTGTTTGGCCTAAAACGTAAAGTTTCGACAAACCAGTTGTCCATTAAAGACTTTTTTGGTAAAAATAAGTAACTTTGAAAGAGAAACATTGTTTTTTTTTAATTTTTAATGCTTTCCCGCATCTATCGTTTTCCCGCATTCATCGTTTTTATTTCCCACCCCCGCCGAAAACGATGCATCGAGGTTTCACTGTAGTAAACATATAAATGTTCATGTCGCGTTGGTTTTTAGCGGAATTAAATATGTTGAAATTAAAAATTACTTTTTCTTCTCAGGCACTATAGTCTGTTGTGGACCTTGGCTTCCAGTACATTTTTCCTCCATTCGTGACAATCCTTAGCCACTGTATGCCAATTTCGTGTTCCCATAATCTTCCAGCTCTCTTCAGCTTCATCTATCCATCTTTTACATTGTCTGCCCCTTTTTTCTTTTTTTCCCCCCCCCTTTTTTTTGTTTGTTTGTTCTGTGCATTTTAGTTGTCATTATGTTTGTGAGCCCTCTGTTATTATTCATCCTTTCAATATGTCTGCACCATCTCAATGTAAGAGATTTTATAAATTTTACAATATCTTCCCCTTCTAACATATCCTCTCTCCTTATTAGTTATTTTCCAGCTTTCTCCTTCATTTATGGTACTGTAAATTCTTCTAATAATATTCTTTTCAAATATTGTAAGGGCCTTCATTTCTTCTGAAGCCATTGTCCAAGTTTGAGATTCAATACATAGAATAGGTGTCATTAAAGTTTTATTTATTTTTGATTTAGTTTTTTGGGACAAAAGTAGATACCTTAAAAGTTTAGTATGTGCATAATATGCATGGTTTGTTGTTGTTTTAAAATGAATGTCTTTCCTCATTTTATTTCCGTTAATGTGAATTTGGTGTCTTGTTGTATTTATGAAAATGGTGTGGGAAGAAGACTTTGTGAAGATTCCATTTTTATAGGACAGAAGTTATGAAAAAGCCTTTCATCAATCTGCTATTTTCTTTAGGATGAAGTAAGAATTTCAAAGAAGGACTTTGAAAGTGAGAATGCAAAAATGTATGGTGGTCAGGAGCGGTGGCACCATGTCGAATGCTTTGCAAAACTGCGTGATGAACTGGAATTTTGGGAATCTGGGGATTGTCTTCCTGGTATCAAGAGCTTAAAGAAAGAAGATCAGCAATTGGTGAAAAACAAATTGCCTAAAGTTGAAAAGTAAGTGGCGTATCGCAAATAGAATATAATACTGATTAACCCTTCAGTGATGGCAGCCAATTAAATTGTGTCCTACTCTGAACAGAGGGGGTTTACACCCCATGTACCTGGTCTATATACCATGTGTGGAGGCTGGTAGGTAGGGAGACAATACAGTTAGTGGATACCACATTTCCATATATCTAAGAGCATTTGTTTCAGTTGTTTCTCTGTTTAATAGTGTTTGTCAGCTCCATATTATACACCGTGTTTCAAAAGTAGCTTTACAACTTTGCAGGAGAATATAAATTTATTAAGGACATGCGCAATATTTTTAAATGCACAAATTTAGTCAGACACATCAAGTATCATGCACATAAGCTATAGTATATAAATGTTGCGGCAGGTTGAAGACGACAAAGGATTTCTGGACGAAAGCACGTTCCTTGTCACTGGTAAGGTCAACACCCACAACTGCAGGATTTGGGGTAGTGAAAATCCACGTGCCTTCCTGGAACATGTTCGTGACAGTCCAAAAGTTAATGTATTTGCGCCCTCAGCAAAGATAAAGTGTACGGCCCCTTCTTTTTCATGGAGAAGACCATTACCGGCATTGTGTATCTGGACATACTCCAACAGTTTCTCATTCCTCAACTTGACGAAGATAACCAGGAAGGACGCATTCACTTCTAGCAAGACGGTGCACCCCCTCATTACCTCGGAGAAGTGTGCGATGACCTCAGCAACCGTTTCCCAGGTTGGTGGATTGGTCGGGCCACCCCGATAGCAAGGCCACCTCGTTCCCTGGATCTAACACCTTTAGATTTTTTCTTGTGGGGATTTGTTAAAGATCGAGTGTACATGCCACCCTTACCAGCAAATGTGGCTGAACTCCGAACTTGAATTACCTCCGCAGTTGCTAAAGTGACACCAGAGTTGCTACACTGTGTGTGGCAAGATATTGACTACAGATGGGACGTCTGCCACATGACAAATGGAAGTCACGTTGAACCATAAAAAGCCGATGGACATAAAACTTGAAGTGTTTGACTATATTTCTATGTTCTGAAATTATATGTTTTTCCTATCAGTTCACCAATATCTCGCCTCAAGTTGTAAAGCTACTTTTGAAACACGCTGTACAGTTTTCATTAACAGGTTGGCTGGGAATTCGAAATAAGAAGCATCAGTGCTGATCACATTGTAAAGTTTGGTATCACTGTGTCTGTTTTCTATTTAATGTTTCCTAAAATAGTTTGTTGCTATTCATGGTTGAATCTAAAATCATAACCACTGTTAATTGTTCAATTTAAATTATGACAACTTTGAATAACTATTTGGTATAATTTGGTATTTATAAGAGGCTTCTTACAATGGTTACTGTAAATTTCCTATGTGCATCAATATTCACTGGTGTAATGTTCCTTATGAGCTGCCTTTATTCATACTTATAAATACATTGTATCATAATTAAACATTGTAATTGATGCAAACTTTACAACTCAGTATGTAGGTTCTTTTTGGATACTGTTGTGTGTTCTGCAACCGCTCTGCCGCCACAGGTTTCAAGTGTGCATTGGATTTTTATAATAAATTGTATATTCAAATGTTATAGTTAGAAAAAGGCAATATCTTATATTTTCTAATTAAGATTCATAATACATACATAAAAATTCAGTTTTATTTAACATGTGTTATGTTTTGTTTTTATATGATTGAGTTGTTACATGTAGATACATATTTATGCCATGTATAGTTCTGCACTCCTGTTTTTGAGACAAAATTTTGTGGTGTGCTGTTGCATGTCTTTGTAATAAGTGAAAAAGGTTGTGGAACATCAGTGTCTTGAATTTCAACCTTGGAAGAGAGTTTATAATTTGACTTTATCATAATAAATTCTTGGGTTGCCATCTGGTGGTTGAAAGGTGAAAAAACCAACGTTTTGTGAGCTGTCTTTATTCTCATCCTCAGGGTACTGAAGTGGTTGGAAATCCAGTCTGTGTTATATATATAATATATACCAGAGCCCCCTACTTATGGTTGCACTCTAGCCAATAGGGGCTGGTGTGTGGAATCAAGTGCTTGCTCTGCACACACATTTCAACCACTGGTAGCCCAAGAAGAATTTATTGTACTTCGTCACCATGAAAGCTCCAGATCATATACTTCTTTATCACTTTGCAATACAATGGAGTCTCACCAATATATCAAAATATATGAATTTGTTTTTCTTCTGTACTCTGGCATCCCATTACTTCTGAATGATATTCACTCTAGGAAGTAAGGTGAATTTAAAGTGACACTTGGTGTTTCAGGTTGTTAAAATGGTATGGTAGATTTCATAGTTTGGTTTTTCTATGATTTGAAAGTACGATCTGTAGTATTTTTATTTTATTTTATTCTGATTTATTTATTTTTGTAGTAATTTATGTTTTTAACTGCAGTGTTTGAATGTGGAGCTTTCAATTTTGCAGTGTTAGGTTAGAGGATCTACTTGTTTATAGACGTGTGTCTTGCACTGTTGAAGGAAAGAAAAAGCTGATGCAGTTGATGACGGACCGAGCCCATCAAAGAAAATGAAAGTCAGCAGTGACAATTCTAAAATAAAAGCACAGAATGAACAGATATACAAATACCGAGATCAGCTGAAGAAGGACATTAAGAAGAGGGATTTGCATTGGCTGCTAGGGTACAATGACCAGGATATACCAGTTGGAAGGGATAAGGTCTGTTTGCCATTTTATTACTTTCATTTTGTGAAGAGGAATGTGTGTAGACACTTGCATGTTGAAGCTCTTTTCACAAAATAAAGTGCTTAAAATTTTCAGAGTCCGAAACCAGAACTGGTGTGATCTTGTAACTGAACCCATAATTTCGGGCATTTGTAGTTTCCTTTTATCTGCCCATTTGTGGTGTTTTCTGCACCTGCCAATTATCTGTGTACACACATAAATACGGTACATTCAATAAACCTTGTTTTTCAGTTTCTCTCTCTGTTGTACGAGGTGCGATCGGAAAGTTTCAAGACTGTGTCAATAGAGGGCCAACCGGATGTAGTACGAGCTTCTGCCGCTAGGGGGTGCGGCCTACATTCATAGTGAATCAGTGTGCCAGCCGGCATCATCGAATTAGCATTTGTTTCTCAGTTACGGGCGTTTTGGTAGTGCATTACACCGACCCTCCTGCGATTTCGGAATGGCGGATTTTCATGAAGAAAGAGTGTGCATCAAATTTCGCCAAAACGGCTACGGAAACCTATGAAATGCTAAAGCAAGCATTTGGGAAGTCCGCAATGGGTCGTGCACAAACTTTTGTGTGGCATTCACGTTTTAAAAATGGCCGAACCTCTGTCGATGATGACGAGCGTTCTGGACGACCATCTTCGAGCACAACGCCCGAAAATGTTACGAAGATTCGGCAGGCCATTCACGAAGATCGACGTCGTACCATCAACGACTTGTGCGACATTGTTGGGATAGGTTGTGTGAAGATGTGAGACGGAAGCGGCCGGCAAAGTGGTGCAACCACAACTGGCTGCTGCATCATGACAACGCGCCAGCGCACACCGCCCTCAAAGTTCGGCAGTTTTTGGCCTCAAACACCATGGCCGTCATCCCGCACCCTCCTTATTCGCCGGATTTAGCTCTGTGTGACTTCTTCCTCTTCCCAAAGATGAAAATTCAGCTAAAGGGAAGGAGATTTGAGACGATAGAAGAGATTCAGGCAGAATCGCAGATGGTGCTTGACAGGCTGACAAAGAAAGATTTCCAGGGATGCTTCCAGGCTTGGCAGCGGCGCTGGGATTGTTGTGTTCACTCCCAGGGGACTACTTCGAGGGTGATGGATGAATTTAATACCTGAGATAAGTGTACGGGTTTTTATAGGCGCAATCTGGAAACTTTCCGATCGCACCTCGTATGTGTTTATGATTGCATGTGTCAATTTAACTCTGCTTTGTGTGCCAGATCAAACTGGTATTTAAACATCTGACATTGAATGTCTTAACATATGAATGTTTGTCTCAAAGAACTGCACATTGATTATGTGTAATATTATCGTATTTCATGTGTGGCTTTGAAGTGAACAATAAATATAAAACTGAACCAAAGTTTTAAAATGAATGACACTTGAATCTCGAGCCTGATGTGATGATTTCTTAAGAAGTGGTTCTGCACCTGTTGACAGTTGTTCCAAAGTGCAAAATTAAATACTGTGGACATGAAGAGCAGAAGGTCTTAATTTCCTTTGCAGACCTGTTTCATCTGCAAATATTGGAGGAAGCAATGAAAGACACTCTCTTTCCAGCATTTTTTCACATTGCTGTGAATGCTTTTGTTATTAACACTTGATTTGCGAAGGGCAGAAACAATGCTTTGTAAGAAAGATGTTGAAATTAAACAGTACTTCCTTGGCCAGGCTGGATGTGGAATGGATTAGTTTCAATAGATACAAATGTTTTGTGAGCTGTGGTGATGTTGGTTGACTGTATGACATAATACATAATTGTTAATTGTGAATGCAGCTTTGTTAAAGTGTGAAATGTTGGGCTGCATGTATTGGCTCGTTTTCTGTGTTAATGAGTACCAGTAAGTTAAATATTTTGTAATCCAGTTACTGAATCTTTTACAGTTCTTAAAATGTTGATTTAGGACATAACCAGAATAAGATATTACTTTCTGTTCGAACCTGATCTGAACATTTGTCTCAATTGTTTGAAAGCCGTGATTGTTATACCATTTTGGTCTTGAATGCCTGACATGAAAAGTTTTCCGTGGGCAACATGTTCATATTTTTTGAGGCAGATATTCTTATAGTAACTGTAAAGGCTTCATTTATGAGGCTTCTGTTTTTCTTGGTTTGCAGATATTGGATCATCTGGCTGACATCATGACATTCGGTTCTCTTGAACGCTGTGAGGAGTGCAAAGGTGGGCAGTTTGTGTTCCGTTCAGGTGTGGGCTATCAGTGCCTGGGAGATCTGACTGAGTGGACCAAGTGTCAGAATAAAACACTAGAACCAAAGAGAAAGCCCTTCAAAATACCCCCTGAATTCTCATCAGACCATGTTTTCTTGTAAGTAACCAGATGATTGTGCACTATACAATATGTCTGCTGTATTGATTCACTTAATTTAACTTTTTAGGAAAGTTTGTGTCTGAAAGTTGTGAAGTGTAAAATTTGTGAATACAGTGAAACCTCTATCCATCGTTCCCGGAACTATCGTTTTCCCGGATGCATCGTCCGTTTTGTTCGGTCCCGAATACATCCCATATAAAATAATGTTACATTTTCCCGCTTCTATCGTTCCTCGAACTATCGTTTTATCGCATCGATCGTTTAAAAATCTTAGTCCCGGCCCACAATTTTCCCGCAATGATCGTTTCTGAGAATTTAAAATGCTGGGTTTAGAGATAAATTAATACCGAAAGACGCATAATGTTTTTGGAATACACAGTAGCGGTAACCTGTTATGTCGCCCAACCAGCACATTCTTTTGGAATGAGGGTCAGCGGTGCAGGGGTGATAGTTGGAGATAATGGTGGCGCGCATTGTCAGAAATTTTACGATTTTAATTAGGGTGCACT
The DNA here is from genome assembly GCF_977971745.1 of Zootermopsis nevadensis. Classification (NCBI taxonomy): domain Eukaryota; kingdom Metazoa; phylum Arthropoda; class Insecta; order Blattodea; family Termopsidae; genus Zootermopsis; species Zootermopsis nevadensis. Next base: position 16,240,387 of record NW_028259162.1, read on the forward strand.
CATATTTCGTTCCAGCGATGCCAGATGGCATGTGCAGTGTGAATTTCTTCACAAATGCTTTTATTATAAGTACAAAGGAAAGGCTGGCGGCACTTTTCATTCTTCTGGTTCATCTCGTTTCCAGCGGTTCAGGGTCTTCTACAGCTACGTTTCGTTGAGTTCGGCAGTAATAGTATTTCCATTCTTCCTGTTATTGTCCGCAAAGGGGGTTGGAGCGGTGAGGAAGAGGAAGACGACGAATGCGAGCCCAAAGCTTTGCCGAGTTTTGCCGAAGCACACGCTGCATTGACGAAAGTGAAGTCGTTCTTTTATGCGCTTAATATTAGTGAACGTGACGAAGAAAACATTTTGAACGTGGAAAGTGCTCTGTTTGGTCTAAAACGTAAAGTTTCAACAAACCAGTTGTCCATTAAAGACTTTTTTGGTAAAAAGAAGTAACTTTGAAAGAGAAACATTGTTTTTTTTAAATTTTTAATGCTTTCCCGCATCTATCGTTTTCCCGCATTCATCGTTTTTATTTCCCACCCCCGCCGAAAACGATGCATCGAGGTTTCACTGTACTACTTTTTGTAGAATGTAGTTTTAAATGTTAGATTGAGGTTTATAAAATCAGTGGAACAGTGATTTTACATTTTATATCACATTATTTATAACCATCTCCTGAACTTTGCATTGTACATGTAACCACAACATTAGGAAAACAGCTTACAATGAGAACTTCTGTTGTAGCGAGAAAGTTCAGCCACGCCATGAAGGAGTTAATGTAACATGTATAGTGCATGCAAATACAAAAAGGATTCTAAACGTGTCCTACATAGCCATATACTGAACCTAGATCTTGAATTAAATAATGCCTTTTCATATTGGCTGATTCCAGGACAGTGGGTTATAAAATTTTGCTTAGAGGAGGCTGGATTTTTGAGGCAAGTTTTGATGGATCACTGTCCCCAGAGGATACATGTGTCACTGGCTTTTATCTCTGTTTATGTGTGTGTGTAGGAGTTATTACATTTTTGCATTACTGTACAGTATTGGAACAAAACTGTATTACAGTATGGCAACAAGGAGGCCAGAGCACTTGGTAAATAGTTTAAGTATTCTGTAAGTACAGAACATTGCGAGCAAATTACCAGAACTCCCCCATACCTTGTTGCAAGTCAGGCAGATTGAGTTATCTTTTTGAAACTGAAAATTGTTTTGCATTATGACTGAATTAATTTTATTTACTACATTTTAGACCTGTTCACAGCAGATAAACATTGGTTTCTTAACTTTGCAGGCAGAAGTACAAATATGTTGCAAGGAAGAGAATTGTCCAGCTTCATACACCATCAGCTGCACCAACAATTAGTGGAACATCCAATTCAAAGTAAGCAAACCTTAAATCGCCTTGGAAGTTTCATCATCATCAGATTTCCTCATGTCTTTTACCCTGTCTTCATCTCACAAACTGCATGTAACATTTAGTCTCAGACTCGCTTTCGCTGTTATCATGGTAACTTGTATTGTATTGTTCTCCTTATTTTACTGTTTATGGTATTGCTTTTGGACAACATTATGGAATCAAAACATAAATGTATGAATAATAATGAAGTAAAGAAAAGTTGTACCATGATGACACTAGATGAGAAAGTAAATATTCTAAGTTAGTTGGTGCAGTGGTATGAGCGCAGCAGCAGTTGACCTTACTTTCTGTTTTGCTATTTTGTTTCAAAGTGTAACTTTCCATTGATATTTTACTTCAATGCTTCACGTTCCGATGATACTTTATTATATTAGTTTGTTCAAAAATAATTGTTTATTTATTTTGTCTTTCCTTAGCCATGTTCCCATATCCCCATTAATCTCATGCAGTGTTAAGTTCATCTGTTGCCGTTCCACCAAACACAGTGTTTTTGAGGGATGTATCTGCCACATAGGACGATGGTTTAGTGTGCATTAAAATATTTTTCCGATAAAAGTTTAATTGTCTAATGATGTGAATGTTTTATGTTTGTATCTTTCCTTGAAAAAGTGTTGTCAAGATATTGGCAAATTCTAAAGTGGGCTTCATTTATATTGTATGCGAAACATGTCTCCTTTTCCTGCACTTCGATAAGCTAATGTCATTATATAAAATATTTTGATGGTATATGTGTCATGCATGTTATTCCATCCACCACACATTTTATCCTTCCAGAAAAGCTCTAAGTAATTTACTTCCATCTGTTGCATTCTTAATGTATATGGGCAAGATCAGAATGTTCCAGAAACTCTCTCTTTTTTTGTATAGACCTAAAGTAGAAAGAGCTGGACCTCCCCTGAAGAACATGGAGTTTGTAATATTGGGAAAAACCACAAGACCAAGGGATGAGCTGAAGAAGGAAATTAAAAAGCTCGGTGGGAAAGTTGTAACAAACATCCATGACAAACTTGCAGCTGTTATTTCAACTACAGGTAAACTTGTCAAGGCTGTGTGAACTTTCATATCACATTTTGAGTGGCATAAGACTCTTTATGGTATGCAGTACTAGGTAATGTTACAGAACCAAAACTTGGAATAAATTGTCTTTCACCTAAAACATCACCAGCTTTAACTAGGTTAGTGTTTCTCAAACTTTTCTGTTGCCACAGAATCGTTTTGTAGCTGATGTGGATAATGTAGTCTGTAATTGTAGGTTTTCTGTGTGTTATATATTGTACATTATTGGGATTTCTAATAAGTCTTATGTTTAAGAATTTTACAACAATGTCTTTCTTTTTCGTTGGTAAGTGTAGTTTTGGATTTATTTAATTGAATTCTGTATCAGTTGCTTGATGGGCTTTCCCTGTGGCCACGTGGTCTGAGGCATGGACCTCGTGCACCTGGCCACTGGGACCGTGGGTTTGAATCTAACTCGAGGCATGGATGTTTGTCCGCGTCCTTTCTCTTCCAGTCTGATGGATAAAGACTGGCCACGGAAGGCAAGGTGAAACCACAGTGGTACCTTCACAAGAAAAAGCCCCGTTATGGGGCTGCCAACCAATCCTAAGATTGATAACTAGAGAAATAAAAAATAGATTGAAGACAAATAGTCTTGCCTTCCATCACTGTTGCTGCTGTTAGTCTATGTAATACTTCAGGAGTCTTCAGTTTTATTTGCATCTGAGTCTGAATCATTCATGAGTACTGTCACAGAAAGTGGCACAATTTGAAGAAAATGGCTTACTTATACACAGGGCTGGATTATCCGTATTGCATCGGTTGGGCAGCAGAGTGAACGAAATGCTGGTCGAAACTTCCATGCAGAATATGGTCTCTTTTTAAACCAGGAAAAGTGTGATTTCTCAGTTCATCATAGCATGAGTAGAAATAGTATAGACCGTAGACATTGAAAGAGAGAAAACAAAACTTGACCATTGATGCAGACAACTCAGCATTTGATTTATATTGGTGCCACACCACAGTGCTGTGACAGATTTTTAGTCTTTATCAGCAAATCTATAAACTTGGGGTTGTTTACCAGTGAAATATTGATGATGATACTGCAGACAATCTTTTGATGAATTTTTAAACTTTGTATTCATAATGATAACTCTGGATTCTTTGCAGGTAGAATAAATTGGTAGTATTACTAGTGCTGAGTACAAAGTGTGGTATGGGATTGATTATATTTGTGGTAAAAGAGTGCATATGTACTAATGTTGATTAAATAAATCTTCCTGCATGTCCATCATTATGTACCATGAACAATGGGATCTACAGCTATTCCCTTCCTGAACAGTTAAAATGCAAGAAACACAATCCAAACAGAAATTTAAAAATTAGTAAAAATTTGATGCCAGTTTTTGCATGTGTTCGATCTTCTGCATCTGGTAATCAATGGGTTAAAAATCACAGAATTTCTTGATGATCTGAATAGTTCAGCTTCTAAGAAAAGAGTATATGCAATAGAATTTGTTTGCTTTTTTCGTTTTAGCTGCTGCACTCAATTAAGGCAACGTGATTGTGTTTCTTATTCATTTGTGTTACAGTACTGGGGTTTGCATTTTTCAGGTGAAGTGGAGAAGATGAACAAGAAAATGGAAGAGGTTAAATGCTGTGAAGTACAGGTGTTACCTGAAGACTTTGTAGACGAAGCAAAGGATGGTGATGTTATGGATTTGATTTCCAAAAAGAATATATCTTCATGGGGCTCAGATGTAAGTATTTTATAACAGGGAGACATTGGTTCAGTTCTCATACATTTATTGTGCCAGTTTTTTTTCTGTGAATGTGTGATATGTAACTAAAATAGATGAGATCCTATAGCTATAGTTGTTCATCCTGTTTTGGTACTGTATATGAATGGCCAGTCATAGGAACACCCTATGAAGGACCTTGTCTTTTTCTGGGCCCAGATAGGGTTCTCTCTCCTTTCCTTGATCTATTGCTCAGATCGACTCTCTTGAACATGTTTGACAACCTTTATTCTTTAGCCTACCTACATCCTGGCTGTATTATGTTCTGCCCTGAAGATGGACTTTGCAGGTTCCAATGAAATACTGCTAACCACCTGCATGACTCTTGGGTCATATAACCCACAATCTAAATTTTCACCATTATTCATATCTCGTAAATTATGTCATTAAATATTGTTTTCAGCCCTGTAAAAGGATAGCAGTGGATACAGTGGACAGCGCCAAGAAATCGAAAAGTGGAAGTAAGTTCTATCTTAAGTAATTAATTCAGTTTACTTTAAAGGAGCTCAGGGAGCATGCTTTTATTGCAGTGTTCTATGTTGGCCAAAATTCTTGCTTGGAGTCTGCGCATTTACCAGGGAAATCAAGTCTTTTGTCTTGCTGTGATGGTTTATGAGACTGTTGCTGGAGATATTAACTAGAAACATCTGTGGTGTGGACATAAGCATACTAGGCAGACCATGAAATCATGAGTTTAATTGAATGATGGTGTTTGTTGCTGACATTCATCGTGACGAAAGTCTTCAATGAGATGTTAATTCAAAGATGGGTCATAGTGCCATGTAGTCTGGTAGAAGTTTACCATTGTTTCATACATACAGGCTGCATCCATCATCAAGATGATCTCTCATTGCCCTTTGATGGAGATGGCAAGGACCTCTGAAATGTTGGTAAACATCTGCCAGAATACATGGCAGTACAGCAGCCCAGAAGACGGCCATCTTCGTACTTGCTGACATAAGAACCTCATATCCTACAGGATGTTTAGTCACAGGCCAGTCAAGAGAAGATTGATTTGATCTTTTAGTGTACTTCACACTCTGGCATGAGCAAAGAATGTTTTATGGGCCGATCCTTGTTTCTCTGTTGGTCTGTTACATTTTTTCTAGGAACTATGCAATTCCCATGACTCAAGGTCATTGTTGGAACATGTAACTGTGAACAGTTTGAACTGGGGTCATTAGTGGCTTACATTCTTGCTATAGTGATGCTGACTCACAGGAGTTCTACTGCCTGCAAGCAGTGTGTAATCAGTTGCAGTTAGAACATAAGAATTCATTCTTCAGTAGTGAGGAATAAGAAATTTCATGTTGTTCTGCAGTATAAAGCCTGGATATCCAAAAAATCATAAAATTTGTAAAAGTATTACATATAAAATAAGGAAACAAGTTTGACTTTACCTCTTGTAAAATGTTGCTTATTAATAACAACCATATACATTTGATCATCATTTCTAAACACAAAATGAGTAATTTTTATTCAGTAAAATGTTCTAAATGTGGAGAATGTGGGCTTTGACTGTTTTGAATTGTTAATTTTAGCTTACACTTTCTCTTATTGCAATGCGTTGTTTGTTTAGGCATGTTCACAAAGAGTATGCCATCTAAGGTGAAGCTGAAAGTGAAAGGCGGCATTGCAGTTGACCCTGACTCAGGCCTGGATGACGTTGCCCATGTCTATAGGAAGAAGGATGTTATCTACAATGCAGTGCTTGGTATAACAGATATCCAAAATGGGAAGAATTCCTATTATAAACTACAGGTGCTGGAAAGTGATGCAGGAAACAGGTATCTTACTACTCGCTTTCACTTGAGAAGTCGGTTGTTTCAACTCTTTTTAATTAATTCAGGTTACCAAGCTGCACTACAGCTGTCATCTGGGCTCATTTCTCATCAACCCTGCCACCAAGAATCTGTTTCTCCCCTCTTCCGTCCGTCTGGAGACTGCTTGCTGTTGTCCTGCATGAGACAAGGACTTCATTTTCTGTTATGGCTTGAAAGTGGCCTTCAGTGTGGAAATGGGCCAGACTGCAATTGCCTACTGTCATTTGTATATTTTAATGTTACATTTCTATTTATTTATATTCATTATATTGTTTTGGTCATAACCTAGTCACTTTAAATATTGCTTGTTAATGTTTGTGTTTAATTGTTTTATTTCGTTTTACATTAATTTATTTAATACATATCCATTGCATCATGTTACAACAGCCTGTGTTCTTAATTGTCCTGTGAGTGAGCTGCATCTTATGTTTGTTTGTTGGTAGAAATGGGATGCATATGTTTATGGTAGCATCCTCTTCATCTTGGAGTTAAAGGTACTCTTCTGTCACTGCCTCATGAGGTATGCAGTAGCCCTTACCTCAGTCCTCAGTTAGTGGCTTTATCTCTGACCTGGTGCTTGACTGGTCTTGGAGTAAAGTAGTTAAATTTTTCCACATTGTGTGCAAGTGACATTAGATAGAATTATAACTGTATGGAACTTTTTTATTTTACAATACCCATCACAGGCACCATGGGTCAGATGCGATAAGGGATACTAATGGTCAGACTTAATGAACCTAACTTTGAAGTTATTCACGTTGGTGTCTTTCTTGTGGTTGGTATTGAAATGCTTATTGTGTTGCAGGTATTGGTTATTCCGGTCATGGGGTCGCATAGGCACCACAATCGGAGGCAAGAAGTTGGAGGAAGTACATACCTTGAAACATGCATTTCAAATCTTTGAGAACATTTACAAGGTAAAGACAGGAAACATGTGGTTCGATAGAAACAATTTTCAGAAAGTTCCTGGATGTTTCTACCCTGTCGACTTAGACTATACTCAGGTAAGATTTAATTGTTATGAGATTGCTGCAATCTTGATTCTGATATGAATAATACTAGCCCTTAAAATTTAGAAACATACTCTGCTAAAAGTCATTCCCCTACAAATAACATATAAATTATAATGGACCAGTGATGAGCACTCATGCTTCATATTGAGGAGTTCCTGGGCTCAAATCTCAGCCCAGAGACCAGCTATCCTGACTGAGGTGTTTTGTGGTTTTCTTCAGTCCCTCCAGGGAATTGCCAGGCTAGAGGCATAGTCCTGCCAACATTCTGCTCATTATTCACTGCACTGAAATGATATGCTAAGCTGTAGAGTGGAATGAAAGATGCATTCACTTAGATTACAAAAAACAGCATACTCACTGATTGCTATGTAGCTTCTGTTTATTGTACTGATTAACTAAAATTTCTGTATTCTGAACAGTGTTAAGTTAATCCATGGCATCTTCTCAATTAAGTATTATTGGTAGTTCATCCTCTGTAACTTTTATTGTCTCAAGTTTTATATAGGTCATATGCAAATCCATGTGTTTTGTTCACAGTTGCAGCTTAATTCCCTCGAAACCTTTGGCACAAAATTAAACAGTGGAGTAAAACATGTTGCAGAAATTAAAAACTAAAATCACAGTGTCTACCATTTTCACTTCTACTAGCATTTGTCTTTTTGTAAGCCTTTTATGATTTTAAACATGAGAGCCAAGTAGAAGGCATTCCCTTTTTCATTCGTGGTAGCATAGCATAATAAGTTTGTCACTTGTAAGCAGTTCTTGCATGCATACAAATATAAATGTATATAAATACAAATTACTGGGTTTGAAAATTGATAACCACATAAATTGGACAAGTCATGTTGATGAATTTAAATCTAAGTTACGTGGCGCTTGTTATGCAGTTAGTCCTATGTGACATATCAGCAGCACTGTCACACTCGGATCAGTTTATTTTGCTTATTGTTACTTTGTAATGAAGTCTGGAATAATTATGGGGAGTAATTCATCTAACAGCAAAAAATATTTACTTTACAAAATAAAATTGTCAGATTAATGGCTGATATCAACATAGAAATCCATGTAGACATCTTTTCAAGATATTAGAGATCCTAGACCTTCCATATATAATGCAAAACTGCATAATGATGAGCTTAAAAATGTGTTCTCCTCTCCCAATATTGTTAGGATGATTAAATCAAGAAGAATGAAATGAGTGGGAAATGTGGCGAGCATGGATGGGACAAGAGGTGTGCATCGGGTAGTGGTCAGTAATTCTGAAGGGAAGAGACCGCTAGGGAGACCTAGATATAGATGGGAGGATAATATCAAGCGAGATGTATGGGAGATAGGAGTTGAAAGTGACTGGATTTTGCTCGCCCGGGACAGGGTCCGGTGGAGGGCTTTGGTGAATTCGGTGATGAACTTTTGGATTTCCTAAGCCATATAGTTCGTTAGTTATCTGTTCCGTGTAAATACATTTTCTCATTAGTGAATTTTATTCTAAATAACCAAGAATATTTCCAAATTAATTCTCCTGTACACAGTGTCAACACAATGAATAAGAATCAGCTTCACAGGCCAGTTGCCAACCTCTTATGTTTTCAGAAGAGTGCTCTTTATGTGGGCATCAAAATTTTCAACAGTTTTCCATGAAGTCCCATGAGTGTCATATATAAAAAGGCAGAGTTTAAAGTAGAATTAAAGAGATACTTAATTACGCACTCCTTTTACTTTGCTGATGAATTTATAATGTTCACTAAGCTTTCCTGGTCTTCATGTAATGTAAATCGGTAGTATAACTTACCTACTGTGTAACAACTTGTTCCAAATCCTGTTGTTATCTGAGTAACTTCTGGATCCATGGAATGTAATAAAGATGTGTGTGTGTGTTTGTTAGTGAATTAAGAGTGCAAAACAGATAAGCTTCATGTAATTTATTATGCATTAATTAAAATTAACTCTGTGCAGGAAGATGATGAAACCTTACTGCAGGCAGGAAGTTCCAGTATCACATGTAAACTTTTGCCACCTATACAAGAGTTGGTACAACTGGTATTTGATGTGAATTTGATGAAACAGGTTATGCTGGAATTTGAGGTTAGTGGGAGACAGACTTTGTATCAAATCTTCAAGAGTTTTTTAATAATGTATTTAAGTCAGTGTTTTTCAGCTGTTCTGCTGTGGAGCCAAATTGGGCTTGAAACACCTACGCTTTTGTCACATTGGTATAGACAAAAAATAAACTCATGATTCAAACGTATTATTTGACCTAGCATTAAACAGGAAAAAGTAAATTTCATATACAGCAGTTTGCCACTCTGAATTCGAGCTTATAAATACCCTATGCCAGTGGTCCCCAACGTGGCGCCCGCCAAGGCTTTTTTTGGGTGCCCGCGTTGATACGGAAAGAGGTTATACTGAATAATGAAGGCCGTTCAACCACGAACATTATAAAATAAAAGCAAAGATCTCGACTTACTGACACCCATCTTGATGATTGTTTGCGAGCAGCAACATCATCCTACACTCCCAAATTTGAAAAACTGGCCGATGAAATGCAGTGCCAAACATCACACTAACTTCCCACTTGGGTAATAATAATTGTGTTTATAAAAGTACGTATTTTTAATTGCATGGTTTCTTGTATCATTAAACGTCGTGTTGTTTTGAGTATTATTTGGTGTCCATATCTTATTTGTCCAGAGAAAAGAAAATTTGGCTTTGTTAATTGGTTGGTGCCCGCCACGATCTCATAAACTCTCAAATGTGCCCGTAGACACAAAAAGGTTGGGGACCACTGCCCTACGCATTCAAAAACTGACAGTAACACCCACGCTTTGTTGGAGTTCACAGCACAGACGACGCAACCACGGCTACGGCCACCAAATCAGTGGACTAATAGCTAAGTGTAGAATATAATACACCAACTCCTGTGGAACCAACATCCAGTGAGGTGTTACTTATTATGGTTTATTAAAGAACTCACTATTAGCTTCATAATCTGTTTAAAACCATTTTTGAGATTATATGAATTAATTTCCCCCTTTGCCACTGATGAAGACCTGTTGAGGTTGAAACGCGTTTGGCACTAGTGTCATTTATATTGTTAACAGTTTCTTTGTTTGCTTATTTTTATATGCCAATGCACTATTCGGTGTGCAAAGTTTTAAGATGGTATCACTTAAGAATTTTGTATAACTAGAATTCATGATTATAGATGGTTCCTAGAGTTGTGGGAACCTTTGTAGAGCCCCTTGGCTCTTGGACACAGTTTGGGAATCACTTATGTACATGACACATAACAATACTTTATGTATCTTTGGACACATTGCTACTGTACATACCTATATGTTGTGTTTAAATGAATATGAATTGCTTCTTGTGATTGCAGTTGGACTTACAGAAGATGCCTCTGGGGAAATTAAGCAAGAAGCAGATCCAGCGAGCATATAGTGTCTTGACAGACATGCAAGAATTAATCAAGAATGGTGGATCTGATAGCCGTTTCATTGATGCCTCAAACCGATTTTACACTCTCATCCCACATGATTTTGGTGTAGAAAATCCACCAGTACTAAAGTCTGAGGAAATGATTAAGGTTATTTAATTGTGACAGCTTTTCTTTCTCTTTATGTCGATCTTGTAAAAAATTTGTTTTATAAGTTCTCCATAGATAGGTTTTAGTTGAAGTAGTAGGATAATCCAGTCCATACAGTGGACTTGGGATGGCCCGGCCCAGCCTCCTGGTATTTGATTCCTCTCAAGAGCAGGTCTCTTTGCCACTGGGTGTAGACTGGCTCTGAGGCTCAGCCAGCCAGGTGTCTAGTTGATATGCAGGGAATAATATGATTTGAGTAGGAACCAGATTCCTCGCCTTCATCTAGCACCAAAATCTAGAGGAATACACTGACACTTGACAGTCACACACACATCTCTCAATTTATTACAGTTCATTAAATGAAAAGTGTTTTTAAGGTAAATCATTAATGAAATTCCCATTAATTTCAGTCTTAAAATTTTTGACTGCTTTCTGACTCCCAGAAAAATTACCCAATATATTTCTCACCTGTTAGAATACTGCATAATCATAAATATAAGAGCAGTTTATATATATATATATAGTTATTACTTATTTAACCCTGTAAAGAACTACAGAAGTGTTTCAAATCTAAAACTTCTTGACGATGGTGAGGAGTCAATTGAATAAAAATTTCCTTTGATATTATCCATCGTCTAGTAAATATAAAACGTAAAAACGACGTTTCGGAGATGGGATGAGATTAACAGAAGTGTTAATAATGTGTTTACATTGTGCAGAAGTTACTGTTGTTACAGTATAACTTCAGAACTCCAGTATAGTTTTTCTAAAGTAAATCTCTTCATTCTCTGCACGTGTTCATGTTGGATGTGAATATGGAGTTTAAACAGTTGCAATTATTTCAACACTGTTAAAGCTTCATATATAAAAAAGTAAAGCTGTCCCGCTACACGCCATGTAGGTTATTTGGGGGGAGTGGAGGTATAGCTCCTACTCTTTCTTGACCTCGGCACCAGATGGGGGTGAGTGGTCAGCATCACGCCCCCGGCCGTGCTTTACCCCCAGGAAAGGACCCCGGTACCCATTGGACAGGAGGCTGGGAGGGTCCCAGAGCCAGTCTGGACGCAGAGGCTAGAGGAAAAATCCTCTGCTCCTGTTGGGGATCGAACCCCGGTCATCCAGCCCGTAGCCAGTCACTATAGTGACTGAGCTATCCTGACTCCTAAAGCTTCATATACATACACCTGATTTGTAGCGGTAAAGTAATGTTACTTATGATGTTGCAGCAAAAGATAGAGATGTTGGACAGCCTGATGGAAATAGAGATTGCATACAACTTGCTGAAAACTAAGTCTGATGCTGATGGTGATGTGCACCCTCTAGATGCTCATTATGCTAAGCTCAATACCCACATCGAGGTACTGGACAAAAACACTGATGAGTTTGAGCTGTTGAAACAGTATGTTAAGAACACTCACGCAACAACACACACTCATTATGACCTGGAGATTTTGGAGGTATGTTGAATGACTAGTCTGTCTTATTTTATGAAAATAGTTGTATTCCATCTATGGTCATGAGAACTGAATACTTCAACTGTCACAATGCCTACTTTTCACATTTTTCACACGACCTTAACACGTAAATTTTCTTGCCTTAATTGAACATTAGACTTGTGGTACTTTTGTACCTTAACGATATTTATTACTTGTGAAATGAGAAATAAAAACAAGTGTTCTGTGAAGTGCTGTATTTTGCTGGAGTATTGGTATTTCATTGTATAGACATTTTTTTTTCCAGGTGTTCAAGCTTAAGCGCAGTGGAGAAGAAAAAAGGTACACACCTTTCAAAAAGTTACACAACCGGAAGCTGCTGTGGCATGGATCTCGTCTAACTAACTTTGCAGGCATTTTGTCTCAGGTATGAGTGTTCAAATTTTATAACCATGTGAATAATATTTGAAGAAGTGTTAACGTTTCAGGTATCTTAACATTCATTTGCAGTAACAGACCACAGTGTAACCATGGTAGAATGAGTACAGCCTATAACAAGAACTTTGTTATATCGAGCAGAAATCTTTGGCTTCGTAAATTTTGTAACATCACATACAGTAAAATGTTGGAAAACAAAGTTATATGAACTGACAGATTGTATACATTACAGTGAAATTTTGTTACTGTGAAGGGCAGTAAAAAGGAATTGATAGCTTTAGATTAATTGTTTTTACAAACATTACTGGTTTTTAAATAATAATAAGTGGCACAGTTCCCATTCCTGTTGTGTATTGGAAGAGTTATAGCATTTGAAAGGTTTTACATGGCAATTTGACAGTCCCTCCAGCCAGGATTTTCTGCCTCAAAACAGCATCATATGTTTGATAGGACATTGCTGTTCGCTATTTTGCTTAGTGCACTGGAATGTCCTGTGATTTCATTCTTCCATGTTGGGAGTTCGGTTGTTGCTGGAGGCAAGGGTGCATTTCCGAGTTGTCTTCAGTGGCATTTCACAGGGCTTTGTGTTTTAAGAAATATTGCTCTTAGAAACATTAATATGTATCATGGATACTTTTCTGCAGTTCTGAGGGCATGTTACAAAAGTAAATAGAAGAGCTAAACATGTTCCTAGTGAGCAGAGCATTTCAAGAAGTCACATTAGATGTCCGGAAAGTGGGAATTTAAATTAAGAATCTGGTGGTACTTTGTGTGTTGATGCACTGTTAATCTCTATTGCAGTTTTATTGATTCTGAATTTAAGCCAAGCAAGAAAGTACGAATCATTTTAGTGGTATTTAGTGATACCACTCAGCCTTGGACATTCTCGGTTTGTATCAGGATTGTCTAGTTGCACCCGGCCGATGGTTGGTTCTTCGGACATGCCTGCAGCATTCGACTTTGTAAGGAGTAGAACACATTGTACATTTGTTTCAGGGTTTGCGAATTGCTCCACCAGAAGCACCAGTTACAGGTTATATGTTTGGTAAGGGGATCTACTTTGCAGACATGGTGTCCAAGTCTGCCAACTACTGCTGCACTTCTCCAAACAATTCAGTTGGGTTGCTTCTCCTGTGTGAAGTTGCTTTAGGAAATATGTAAGTATGATACCAATGTTTTCAGAGTGTTGGAAATCCTGTTAATTAAGCAGGCTTTGGAAGTGATAAAGATGTAGATTATCTTCTTCCTAAGATCTTTCCACTATGTGGCTTGTCTAGAATCATAAAGTAAGGGTTAGTAACAGAAGATAGTGGTAAATATTTTTCTACACCTTAAACTTTCTGTATGTTGCATGTTTCACTTCTGCTTTCTATTTGAAGCTACTTCTTGACTGGGATAAAACAGTTGTGACATTTCTTTTATTGTTTTCCTCAGTCCCCCCTTGTAGAAGCTGTTACTGAAGACTGTCCTGATACTTAAGTAAGCGTTGGATAACTGAGTAAAGTTATGTGATAATTATCTCTTTGAAGTCATAGTTTATCCTAATACTATTTAAAAATTCTGTTTGTACCTCGGGGAAAGTGTAGCATGTCTCCATTACACAGATCATTTGATTAATGAATGTAGTTGGCATTGCTGGACTTGCCTATTTGAAGGATATCACATCACACTGATGTAATAAACTGTTGGAAATTAATATTTAATGGGTAGTATTCTTGTAATTTGCCTGGATGCAACTGTGTGATTCAATAAACTCTGGTATGTTCTAGCAAATGCAGACAGCTAATTTTTTGTCTTGCAGGGTGAGTTCATAGAGATACACCCATTGCATTCAGTGTCTGCTGCAGAACTGGAACTGCATAGGCCAAGCATTATGCCACTTTGATACTATTTCTTGTCTGGAAACGTAGCTGCATCATACTTCACGCATTCTGTTGGTGTTAATACTAAGAATTTAGTGAATGGTTACGAGTACATACAAAAGTAAACCACCTGTTGGGTCAAATCTCAATATTGCTGTCTAATGAAATGATCACTCGTCAAACTTAGAATCATTCAAAACTCATGGATGCATTTGGTGGGTGCAGCCTACTGACTGGTCAGGGTTTGAATCCTGTTGTCTGGCACCATTTGGATTCTGTCAGTACCATCCCATTGTCATTGCTAACTAGACTCTCTTTAATTATTCCATTGAAGAACAGACACTGCATAATGCCAGCTGGTTTCTTCCCCTTTAAATATCCCATTGATGTGCCGTTCTGCCTGCAGCGTGATTTTTGGCATGTGAAACTCTTCCTGTTCTGATTTTACTCAGTCTTAGTTAAGCCACCTCTGTTATGTTATTTCATCAGCCATCCTACTTTTGATTCACTGTTTCTGTTAGGTTACCAGTTCCATTCTCTGGTGTTACATTGTAGTGGGCAAAATGCTCAGTTAACTGATTGTTGAAGTAAGTGGTGCGTGTTGTTAACAATGGGCTTTAAAGGGTAAAAAAATACTTATGATGCAAGCACCATACTGTGAAATTTTAATTTTTTTTAAGAGTTCTATAATAGTGTAGTGGATTTTAGGTGTTGCTCTTCTGTTATAGGTATGAGCGTAAAGGAGCTGACTACATAAAAAAATTGCCAAAAGACAAACATAGCACCAAAGGATTGGGCAAGACTGAACCAGATCCAAAAGGCCGTGTGTTACGAGATGATGGGGTGGAAGTCCCAGCTGGTAAAGGAATTTCAGTCAGTCATAATGATGTGTCACTGTTGTACAATGAGTATCCTTTCATGTAATTCTGTCTGGAAGTTTGTGCAAAGTATGTTGTACTTAAGAGTTGGTGATGTTAATCCTTTCATAAGTATGAATATGCCAATGTGTTCAGCGTCTGTGTGCTGCATGGAGTATGAACATACCCATGTGCCTCGTAGAGTGTGGACATACAGCAAGCAAATTTTTGCTATGCTGAGGACTGTAAGTTTCTGATGTCTTTTGGGTTCTGATCGCACTAAGTGCTCTTTTTGCTTCTTTTGCTCTCTCTTGACCTTTTGACCAGAAGTTGCATAAATGATGGGTTGTTATTATGGGAGGGAACAAACTCACTCTGATTGTGTTCTTAGGCAATTTAAATATCACTTGTTAGAGGATCAGTGAAGAAGATCTCTGTGTATTCAGTGGAACATTTTGACTGTATGTAGTGTCTTGAAATCAGTAACAAAGTGAATCTACTCCAGAATCCTGGATACTCGCCTAGGACAGCAAGTACAGTCCACCGGCCAGGAGAAAATCCCTGTGGGGGGAAGGCGGTTCTGGTGCAGTGCAGGGTGGGATGTATGACACGCCAGAGAGTTACACTATTACACACAGACTGAAAACAGCAGTTAAGAGTAGCATGTAGTGATTGCACCTGTACTGTGTTGTAATAATATTTTAGATTCAATCACAGGTGATTTAAAGATGTCGAGTGTACGTAAACAGGGGAAAACTGTTCGCTGGGAAGCGCGGGAAATAATATCCAGCGTAGTGAAGCTAACATTTCCTTTGACCCATGCAACAGACAGAGCAGCCAGATACACGCCTTACCTTCTTAATTAAAGCAGTAGTGCTTTAATTAAGAAGGTCAAAAGATAGAGACGAGAAGGGCACACTGTTACCTTTACACACGCCAGGGAAATACCGGCCTAGACCTACTGATAGGAATGTCACCATCAACTCCTTTGACATGTCAGTGATAAGGCAGACTGTGCAAGAATTTTATGCAATACAGAAGAAAGTACTAAGCTGCCCCAAGCTACTGCCCATAATTAAACAAAAAATCGACTTTCCGTGGGTGTTGATTCTCTACGGAATATTTTGCATAACTTGGGGTTTACGTGGAAGAAATGTCTCGGTAAGCGCAAGATCTTGATTGAAAGGCCAGACATAGTAAACTGGCGAGGAAGATACTTAGTGAATATTAAGACACTTCGCAGTGAAGGAAGACAAATATTCTACCTAGATGAAAGCTGGGTAGACCGCAATTCAACTTTCAAAAAGTGCTGGCAAAGTACGGAACTTACAGGAGAATGCGCTGATGGAAATGCTGGAAAAAGACTGATTATGGTGCACGCTGGATCGTGTGCTGGTTTCCTTCTAGGTGCGGGTCTGATATATGAAGTTTGCTCAGCAAGTGGCAACTACTATGGTCAGATGAATGGTACAAATTTTGAAAAGTGGGTTAGAGAGAAAATGTTACAGAATTTGCCCCCCAGTTCAGTTCAGTTGTAGTATTTCATAACACTCCATACCACAGTGTACAAGCAGATAAAGCCCCATCAAAATATTCAGTTAATTCTGAAATAATCTTGTGGTTACTGCGGCACAGAGTTTTCTGTGATCCAGCTATGAGAAAAGGCCAACTGTATGACCTAATCTCACAAGGAAACCAAAAGAAAACATTTTCAAAATTGATCAGTTGCTAAATGCCCATGGTCACACTGTAGTTAGGTTGCCTTAGCCCAATAGAACTAGCATGGTCGAAGGTAAAAAACTACATTCGCGAGAACAATGTGACAGGGGATTTGCCCTTGAAGCGGCTGCTGGACTTAACTACAGAAGGGACTGCAACTGTGACGGCAAAAGACTGGGAAGGATACTGCCAACATGTGGAACAACAATACTGGGAATAGGACAGGGTTGTCGCTGACGTGATCGACTCTTTAAGTACTGCCAATCCAATTGAGAGCAGCGATGAAGGGTGGGAAATGTATCTTGCCATCAGGGTTACCAAATTACACCTTTTTATTATTACTTATGGCGGAATATCAAGAGCCTTGTTCATGAAATGAAACTGCAAACAGTGGCATTGCTGCTACTGCGCAAATCAGAAATGATGGTGCCGCACTTCATAGAACAACTAATGCTCGTGAAAAGAGAGCAAGAACTTACATAGGAGAAGATGGTGGCCACTTTGAGCAGTTATTGTAAAAACTAATTGCTTAAGTAAAAATTATAAAATAGTGTTCAGAAAATTGCTTTCTGTGCTGATTTCCGCTAATAATGATAACTTCAAATGCTCATGGCACCTTCAGTGTTAAGATTAGGCAGATTGATTACTTTTTATTTGTTTTCAACCTGTACGGACCTCCCTGAATATAGGTAAAGTACATAAGACTAACATGATGATGAATTATTGTTAAATTAAACAGAAGCATTGAGTTCCTGAATAAATAAGTTGCCCTCTGTTATTGTTTCTTCCAGTTTTCCTGTTTATTTTGTTTATTTAACTTTATCAGAATTGTGCAGTTTCCTTAACCATCGTCTCAGGTACATCGTATACGATGAGGCGCGGGTGAAAATCCAGTACTTAGTCAAAATGAAGTTCAATTATAAATACTAAATGCAGGATCTGCCTTGCATGTTTTTCTAAGAACAGTTAAAAGTGTAAATTTTCACTGTAGGTGAATGATAGCGTTACACTCTCTTTTTCATGTTGCTCACCATTTGTGCATTTGTTAAGCTAAGAAAGTAAATTTGTGGTTTATGAAGATGTCTTTCAGTTTTGCTGGACTGCTTAATGATACAAGAATTGACAGCAGAAAATAATGAATGCAGTTTCCAGAACAACCCTTCACTATGATGGATCTGAATAATTTTAATAATATCGCTGTAAATGATGGTATTCAACAGCTTATAAAAGTTTCTCATATATTATTATCCTGTTATGAAATGTCATGGGTTTTATAATAAAGGTTCTTCCAGATCCTGTTTATACATTACCAGATAATTAGTTTCCTCACATGGCCAAGATACTCCAATTTTACTTGTGTTGTAAGTCTGTGTGAAGTCATCTTTGTTATTTTCACATCTATTAAGAAAAATTACATCAACGGTTATCAAACTACGCATTACCATGTGCAAGATGTGAGACTTCTAGTGGAATATGTGCATTCCTTTAAATCCTTATGTCAGATGTCATTTAATGTATTTTATATTTGAACAGTGAAGTATGTAAAAGCCTTCAATAAAAAAGTG
This sequence comes from Zootermopsis nevadensis, assembly GCF_977971745.1. Taxonomy (NCBI): domain Eukaryota; kingdom Metazoa; phylum Arthropoda; class Insecta; order Blattodea; family Termopsidae; genus Zootermopsis; species Zootermopsis nevadensis. Next base: position 16,258,880 of record NW_028259162.1, read on the forward strand.
TTCATGTTGTTGAAATTAATTGTCCTCCTAAAAAATAAATATTACACATGCGCTCAAACAATCGTGGCTGGATGTTATGACAGAAGCATTTGCTCCAATTTTCTGGCTTCATATTGCCTGCAGTGTTATTTCCCAAATATTTTTATTAATTGTGGAGAAAAAAACACTGGTGCAAAACAGGTGTATCAAGATTGAAGCTGGAACAGCTGAAGGTATATACAGTGAAACCTCGATGCATCGTTTTCGGCGGGGGTGGGAAATAAAAACGATAGATGCGGGAAAGCATTAAAAATTTAAAAAAAAAACAATGTTTCTCTTTCAAAGTTACTTCTTTTTACCAAAAAAGTCTTTAATGGACAACTGGTTTGTCGAAACTTTACGTTTTAGACCAAACAGAGTACCTTTCCACGTTCAAAATGTTTTCCTCGTCACGTTCGCTAATATTATGGGCATAAAAGAACGACTTCACTTTTGCCAATGCAGCGTGTGCTTCGGCAAAACTCGGCACAGCTTCGGGCTCGCATTCGTCGTCTTTCTCACCGCTCCCACCCCCTTCGCGATCGTCACACAACTTATCAATCGTGTCGACTCCGCATGTAGCAAGCTCGCTGTCTACTGCCGCGTAGTCACCAAATTTAACCACGTCTTTCACGGCGCCAAATCTATTCCAGTCTTCGTGAAAGCCATCATGCTCATCCACACTGACGTTAGAGTCTGCTTCTGCGCGAAGTTCACACCCGTAGCCACCTTTGTGAAAACAATTCAGAACAGTTGGTTGGGAGACATGCCGCCAAGCTGCCACTGTGAAATGAATTGCTTGTAGCACGTCAATTTTCATGTTGACATCCTTCCCAGCATCCATTGCACATACAGCTGTTTGCACAAGGCGCTTTCTATACAACTGCTTGAAAGATTTTATGATGCCCAAATCAAGCGGTTGCAAGACGCTCGTGCAATTTGCTGGATACTGCACGACTTTCACATTTCGTAGAAATGTCGTGTCCTTCGGATGAGCGGCACAATTATCAACAAACAGCAAAATCTTTCTGCCTTGTGCGCCCATGGAGGCATCCAGAGAACTTAAAAACGCCGTAAAGATGTCTGTTGTCATCCAAGCCTTTTTGTTGGCGTGATATTTCACCGGAAGTTTTTTCATGTTTTTGAAACAACGCGGTTTTCGTGATTTTCCAACTACAATCGGAACCCGTTTGTCACTACCGTCACTGTTAACACACAGAAGAACAGTAATTCGGTGTTTTGCACGTATTCCCCCGTGGCAAGATTCACCTTTCAATGCCAGAGTCCTATCCGGGAGGGCGTTGTAGAAAAGTCCGGTCTCATCCGCATTATAAATGTCCCGCGGCTCATATCCCTCCAGCAGTGTTGGCAGTCTCTCGAGCCACAGCTCCGTTATTTCCACATCCACAGCAGCACTTTCGCCGGCTAACTTCTTGTAGACCATACCATGTCGTTCTTTAAACCTACTAATCCAGCCATTCGACGCTGCAAAATTTTCAATATTCAGTCTTGCGGCTATCGTCTTGGCTTTTTCCCGCAAGATGTTGCCATCAACAGGACTTCCTGAGGCCCGCGATTGCTGGTACCAAGTGAAGAGGACACTTTCTAGCTCACTGAAAGTTGATTTTCTTCCGGATTTCCTTTTTTTGCATGAATTACCGCACTTGTCAGTTTGTTTTCGGATTTCTTTCTTCTTTGCAACTATTGAATTTAAAGTAGATGGTGCTAATCCAAGGCGTTTAGCAATGTCGATTCTTTTTTCAAATGGATTCTTCTCCACTTCTTCTATGATTTTTAATCTTTCTTGAAGAGTTCTGACTTGCTTTAGTGGGCGAGACATGGTACAGGAATAATAACAAAATAATTAACAGGAGTAAGAGGAATAACAAAATATTTACGGGAACAACAACAAAAGTATAGACTGGAACAATAACAGGAAGAATGGAAGTACTGTTACTGCCGAACACGACGAAACGTAGCCGTAGAAGACACTGAACCACTGGAAACGAGATGAACCAGAAGAATGAAAAGTGCCGCCAGCCTTTCCTTTGTACTTATAATAAAAGCATTTGTGAAGAAATTCACAGTGCACATGCCATTTGGCATCGCTGGAACGAAATATGAGTGCACCCTAATTAAAATCGTAAAATTTCTGACAATGAGCACCGCCATTCACTCCAACTATCACCCCTGCACCGCTGACCCCTCATTCCAAAAGGATCTGTGCTGGTTGGGCGACATAACAGGTTACCGCTACTGTGTATTCCAAAAACATTGTGCGTCTTTCGGTATTAATTTATCTCAAAACCCAGCATTTTAATTTCTCAGAAACGATCATTGCGGGAAAATTGTTGGCCGGGACTAAGATTTTTGAACGATCGATGCGATAAAACGATAGTTCGAGGAACGATAGAAGCGGGAAAATGTAACATTATTTTATATGGGATGTATCCGGGACCGAACAAAACGGACGATGCATCCGGGAAAACGATAGTTCCGGGAACGATAGATAGAGGTTTCACTGTACAATGAAATTATTTGAAAATACATTGTTACCTTTGCAAAAATCAACCATACATTGGTTTGTAATTTGGTAATGTACATACAATGAAACAATTCTACTGTAGCATATTAATGGTAGCCTGAACTATACAAATTTAATTCTATTATTGGCCCACTTTTAGTAGATTTGACCATGACTTGCATGAAACTGCAAATTAACGTAAATGACGCATGGTCTCTTCACTAATTTCTCTTCAATCCCATTATGGTACTTTTGGATTGTAACAAGTTCTGACTTTCTAGAAAGCTAAATAGTACAAGTTTAGGAATGTGTAATACAGTATTTACTGGATTGAAAAATTAGTTATGCGCACACACCAACAAACATCACTATAAATGTCAAAGTTGCATTACAGAGGTATAAATGAATGTAAGAAGCATTATCAATCTAAAAGTGACTTGGTAAAGGATGAAAATGATGATCTGCTTGCAGATTCCTGCAATATTTTGAACAAGTGGGTGAATTACTTTTCTCAGCTATTGAGTATTCATAGGGTTAGGAAGGTGGAAATACATACACCTGAGCTATTAGTACCGGAGCCTAGTCCTTTTAAAGCTTCCTAGGAGAGCTGTTCGTTCGCTGCGTAGCTTATTTTCTTGCGAAAATGTCGGTGTATAAAATGAAACATACTCGGCACATCAAATTTGTTGAATTGTACCATGAAGCAGAATGTTTGTGGAATATTAATTATTCATTGTACAAGGATCGGGATGCGAGGGATCAATGTTTAAAAGAAATATCTCAAGAAATGTGCATAGAAGGTTTTGGTCTTCGAGAAGTTGCACAAAAAATTAAGAACATCAGATCTGCTTATTACCAAGAATTGAAGAAAATAAGCAATTCTAAGAAAACAGGAGTCTCTGTTGACATTTATCGGCCCAAAGTTCGATGTAGTGGACGCTTTTTTAAATAAAGTTTCTAAAATCAACCCTACGACATCTAACTTGTTAAGTAATGAACCGCTAGCCACCCCCACAGAAGTACAAGAACAGGAAGCATTTCTTGAGAGTTCTGTACCTGGAGAGGTGTCTGAAAGAAATCCATCGAAGCAACCAGAGGTTAGTGACTCGATCTTTAAGTCTCCAATTTCAGAACAGGCAAGTTCTTCAAAAAAACGGCGTCTTCAGAAAAGAAGTGCATCGTCCACGTACATTGGAGAAGCCTTAAATAAATTAGAAACTCTACAAAATAAATTGTCTGCAGAGACGGAATTCGACGTGTGGTGTCGAAGTTTGGCTACACAGCTGAACAATGTGGAAGCTACGAGGTCACTCAATTTGCAAATTACAATTGAGACCATTGTTTCCAATGAGAGTATAGCTTACGAAAATCAAAAAGCAAAAGCATTTCACTCATCAGAACATGTTTCCCCACCACAGCCCAGCACATACCCTGGTCCCTCTACATACTGTCATCCTCCTCCTTGGCACTACAACCGGTATCATTAACATCAGCCTGAAAACCGCCAAACATCACCGTTTACTACCGTGGAACCACCGACGAAGGAAAACAAATTCAGAGGATCAGCATCCTGTAAGATCGACAACTCGACTGCCTACTGAAGACGATAGTTTGGATTCTGTTGTCATCTATAATTTATTCTCCATCTTCAGATGTTTGAGAAATGACAAGCAAGTTCCTCATGAAAAATTTACAGTGCGGTTGTGATTCTTGTTTCATTCTTGTTTAGTGTAATTACAGCACAAGGAGTAATTTTTTTTGTATAATTTCAATTGTAACATGTTTCATTTTAATATGTTGTAATGTGAGTTTTTAATTTAATCGTAATGTGAAATACAGGAAACATGTAATCAACATTTCATCTAAACTATTATTAAATCTCTACTTACCAGTTATGCTCTAGTATCTAAATCTAAATCTTAATGTACTAATATCGTCAGTAGATACTAGAGTAGGTATCTACTTTATTCATTACATTTCAATCAAGAAGTAAAATTAAACATATCTCCATCTAAATTACATTTAACAAATCATTGTGTTTTGCCATGGCACTGCACCAATTCCATTAAAATATTCGCAATAGTTATCTCTTCGTTCACGTGCATAACGATCAGAAAATCTTGGCGGAAAAGGTTGTAGTCTGACGAGCCCCCTGCTTTCTTGTTCTTCTCTCCATGAACTAGGTGCAAAAGTATAATTATCCACATCTTCTTTATCAATCAATCCGGGAGAAAAATAATTACATTCGGAACTTGATCGCAGCCAGTTATGCAAGGCGCAAGCGGCCCGAACTATTCGTATGGCAGTCGGTACAGATGTAGCTATAGGTTTCTGAAATACTCGAAATCGCGACACCAAAAGCATTTTCTACAGTCCTTCTCGCCCTCTATAGCCTATAGTTATAAATTTTACACTTCTTATTTAATTCTCTTCTTGGGTAGGGCCTCATCAAATACGGTTTCAAAGGGAAAGCTTCGTCCCCAACAAACACGTACTTTTCTGGAATATGCAATTCATGCTTTTCAATGCCTTGTTTTAAAGAACTGTGGTCGAAAACACCGCCATCAGAATGTCTTCCTTGGGCTCCAATATCAGTGTACCGGAAGTATTAGTTGGAATCAGCTACAGCTAAGAGTATTATACTGAACGAACTTTTATAATTGTAATACTCACTGCCACTAAACATAGAAGCACGAATAATCACATGTTTGCCGTCAATAGACCCTAAGCATCCTGGAAAATTCCATTTTTCATTAAAACCTCGTTCAATTTCTGTCCAGTCTCCTTCAGAATTTGGCACCTACAGAAAGCAATAACTTCAGTACAACTCTTGGTTATTGATTGGCGTTAGCAATTGTTTGGAAATAGACCAACAAAATCACAATCACAACATATTTTTTTTTACCTTTATTTTACATATTACATTATATTGTACCTACCTTTAAATAATCTGATAAAGCATCGTAGATCGCGTCCAACACCTCAGGAACGAATTTGCTGATAGAATTCTTGGGGATCCTGAATAAATACTGCATACCTGCATATGAATTACCGGAAGCTAGGAATCTTAAAGTGGCGTTAAGTTTTGATTCCGCAGATAAGACTCTTCTCATATTAGTGTCTCTTTTCTGAATAGTCGTTTTCACCTTGTTAAGCAAATGCGCATACTGATTTCTATTCATTCTAAAAAGTTTTTGTAGCCACCTTGGTCCTCAGCAGATAATTCTCTGCATATGGTATTGGTGGCCCCGAGGATGTCCCGTCTCTTTATCCAATCACGAACCCAAAGCTTCTTCTTTTTATGTTTTACGTTATTTAAATAAACACGTAGTTCATTCGTCAGTAATTCGCACATGACTATCATAGCTTCCTGCTCTGCCATTTGCAAACACCGTGACTCTGAAGGCGAGAAGAAGCATTTGCGAAGTCTCAAGTGGGAACTGGAGACAGGCGTTATTAAGCAGGTCGTGTGATTCACTCAAATAGAGTAGTGTTCTCGCCTGGTCCACGACTCCGTGTGAAACCCCCTTAACCCTTAAATTCAGAATGCAGCGTTACTTGTTGCTAAAGCTGGTGGTACATGTACGGACTACCACTCTGTTTGAAGTATTGTGAAAACTAAGAAGTTTTTCTTGAAGTTCAGTACGCAACAGTAGTCATAGTAGCTTATTGCTTTTCAGTTTTAAACTATGATGAACCAACTGGCAATTATGATATCGTTTTATTAAATGCTGGCATCGTAGTGAAGGAACGTAAATTCTGTTTCTGGAAATTAAAATGATAGGTCAATGTGCGTGATCCTGCGTTGATCAAAAGAGCAGGAAAGTTCTTTTATATATCCGATACATTTAGACTAAACACATCTTAAATTTAGTGTGGTAACTCATATTTTGCTAAAGAGGAACACAGAAGTTTTACTAGAAGGTACGTAGTGTAAAAATGGGGCTAGGAGTGAATTCAGAAAAAATTAAGTGCATGTTAGTATCCCATCAGCAGTGAAGCGAGCAGAATCATGTAAGGGTGGCTAATAAATACTTCGAAAGTGTAACAAAGTTAAAATATTTGGGAATAACAATAACAAATCCAAACAATATTTACGGCGAAATTAGGAGACTAAATTCCGTAAATGTTTACTACTTCTCAGTTCAAAATATTTTGTCTTATTTCTAAGAACCTGAAGATTAAAGTTTACAAAACAATAATTTTGCCTGTTATTTTGTATGGGTGCGAAACATGGTCTCTCACTCTAAGGGAGGAACGTAGATTGCAGGTGTTTGAGAATAAGGTGTTGAGGAGGATATTTGGGTATAGGAGAGAAAACGATGCATAATGATGAACTTAAAATTTGTACTCCTCCCCAAGTATTTTCAAGGTGATTAAGTTAAGTAGGAGATGGGCGGAGCATGTAGCATGCATGGATAAGACAAGATGTGTGCACCAGGTATTGGTTGGTTACTTGAACAATGCCTGTCTATAAAATATGTACTTCATTACTTTAAAATGCTGTATTATTAGCTTTTGTTTGTAGATCTTATTGTCATCTGTATCTAAATACGTTACCAAGTTCTTAAATAACTCTGATCAGCATCACACCTGCTAATACTCACACTTAACTTTTAAAGTAGTAACAGAATAATCAGCTCATCAAAGAGCAAAATATTAATAATATAGATATAAGCATACTAATAATTAAAATTAAATGTAATCAGAATTTCATGTTGATTTTAAAAGAGCACTGAATCTGTAATAATATTGGAAGGTAATAGGATGTATCTTTTTTGACTGCAGGTGGCTGATGAGAAATCTGATTTGTGACAACAAATTGTCTTCAGAAACCTCAAACGAAACAAGTACATAATACTCCATTCAAACATTTGCTAATATGAACAAGTGATGTAGGATCATAATCTTCCTAAACTCAGAGCCAAGCTTTGATTAATAATGTTTGGTAAAAATTATGTATCAGAAATATCAGAGAACTATTATTGCTTCAAGAAGATATTTGAAAATAGCTCAGAATTTTCAGTAGTAAAAATGCTGTAGACCATACTCTCTTGAACAAAATGTCTTTATGGTTGAATATTATATAAACATCACCCATTGAAGGACTGCGAAAATTAACTTGTTTTATAAAATGTAAATTAATCATATCGTTGCATAGAATTGGTGTGACCGGGTCAAAGACACTCCAAAGATGATTCAATGCATGAACATTATAAAAGTATCTGTTACATAATAAATATAATTATTATTATATATAATGTATAATTACACGTTTCAAATATCACTGAGGTATGTGGGAATTCCTTGTTTCTGTCACCTGACTGGGCCTTTCATAGTAGCTACTTAAAATTAGGGACTCTTCCTCTCTCTCTAACCATATTGTTCATAACTGAGCATTGTGACCCCACATGCGTTGCTTTAGTTTGCTATGGAAATGATCCGCTGCTTCCATCGTTCCCGATCTTCTGCCTCTCGTATGATCTTCCTTAGAGGTAACTGGGTGATCTCCTTTGCCTGATCAACCCTTCTCCTGGGTGTTATTTCTCATGGCATTTTTCCGTTGACTACTCCTTGGACTATAATTTTTTCTAGATTATCACCCTATCGCCTTGTGATGTGGCCAAAGAATTGCAATGTCCTCCGGTAGCATGATGAAGAAATATGTCTATTCATGTCCAGCTCATTCCTGATTGACACATTTGTTCTTCTCTGTGTCCATGGTATCCTAATCTTCTGGAAATATCACTCTGAGGGCTACTGCTTTTATTGCTTCTTGAATAATAGGCCTGTGCAGAATGTGTAATGGAAAATATTATTTCAGTCATGAAGGCTTGATTTTACACACGTTTTACATAATTAAAGTCTTAATGAAGAGAGAGAGTCTGCGAATATCAGATTCTTTGTTGAGGACATAGTAATAGGAAATTGGGTGCCGTTCCAGGCTATGGAAAAGTTTACCTTGTAAGCAAGAGCAGAGGTGTGGATGATGGGCATTTGTATGCTATGAAGACGATGGGAAGATGGTGGCAAACAGTATCTCACAGAACGTGGATTACTTGAGAAGGGTCTGGAGGCTCCATTCCTGGTGGGTCTGTACTATACCTTCCAGACACAATCGAAGCTGTGCTTTGTACAAGGTGAGTACATAAAAGACTATTCTTAACTCTGCGTTATTTGAGACGGAGAGTAAACGACACAGCGATGCAAAGTGTACAGGCAGAGAGGACTTTCAGCAGAACAGGTCACAAACACAGTAGTTTTATTATTTTAAATAGGCACATATTATAGTATGGAGAGTCTTTTCATAGGCCCTATAGGCAAGGTACAGGACTAAATAAAGCTATAAACGTTATTGCTAATCACAAGCTGAGTATTATTTCCTTGGGGCATAACAATTTTTTGTGTTTTGAAGCATCAGGTGGTATGACTGTATCATGGAATCTTTATAGTGTTTTGTCCAATCATTTTAAAATCTCAGTTTTGCAATTACTGTACAAAAATAAAACAAATCTTGAATTACCAATCTTACTACTAATCCCTGAAGAGTCAGGCTACAGAGAAACTTTATCCACCAAAATTGCAGGAGTCTACCTAACTATAATAAAAGGCATTAATTAAGACATGCATGTTTCAGGAGTACTCTGTCATATTAAAAAAGAAAAAAAACTTAATTATTTAAATCATCCCATATTCTTGGTCACATAGATGTCATGTCTTCAAGGTCAAAGGAGAGACAAGCTGTACACATGTCGAAGTCTCCCGCTGACAGGTTTGTCACGTCCCATGTATATTTTGACGAACACATGTTATGTGCCATGGTATTAACACATATTTGTTCTGTTCATTTTCTGTGAGTCACATTTACAGAGTAGTGGTAAGGGTACATAGTAACCATAGGAAGAAGGGTAGGGTAATATTTATCTTCTCTGAAAACATTGTGTGAAGGGTTCCAATTGTGCTGCGGGTATTGTTTTGCAAACAGATGAACAACATGACTTGTTACTTGTGGAATATACCATTGTCACTTTGTGAACTATATTTTAGTTTTCATTATTGTCCAGAGCGTCATTTGGCAGAAACACTGTTTTCTAACTGAATGTACAACACAGTAGTTTCTACTGTCCTCTGGTAGCAGTAATTGTCCTTATGGTAACTAAGTTTCGTTATTATTGTTCCAGAATATTATGCAGGTGGTGACCTGCTCCATCTGTTGCTGGAGTGGGGAGGAATGTTTTCAGTTGGTGAAGCAAGATTATACCTGGCAGAAATCATTGACGCTGTGGAGTATTTGCATAAGGTAGGTAAACATTCGCACTTCAGTTCTCTGCAATAAAATGTATAATACGGTAGTATAAAGCCTGAAATTACTTGATTGATTGTGTGGCTACATAATTTTTTGGTTTCATTCAATATGTCATTTATTCACCACATACCAATCATTTATAATTTCTGTGGGAAAAGTCTGAAGTACTAACAAAGCATAGTAGCAATTATTATGTAATTGTAGCTTATTTCTTATGGATAATTCTTTCAGGTTTAATAGGGGCACATTTGATTAGCATTGTCATGTGTATGTAGTTAACAAAAGTTTTCTTCTAAACAATAATTGGTTGCAAAGGAACTTTTATGTTATTCACTTTTAGCATAATAATATGTGGTTGCATGCTTCCATTAGGCAATCTGTACTCTCCGAAAACTGTGGTAACTTGGGTTGTGCCAGAGAACAACCACCAGATCATTAGCAGGAGTGTGGACACAGACCACACTAGGCACCATATTGGTAGCTATGTGTCTTTCACCAGTCTTGTCTGCATTTTGTTTATTATCGCAGCTAATACCTCGTGGTAAGAAACAGCTGTCCAGTGGCTAGCCTTTAACACCATTAGCATCAACCACTCACAGTGAAGAATTTGTCAACTAGGACTTTCTCAACTCATAAACTTTGGTACCATGGTACATATTCTACCCTAATAGACCATCATTATCTAATTTCTGGAAGTCTTTTCATTCATTAAAGACATTTGGTTGATGGATGTTTGGCATTTGAATCCAGAAAGTTTTGTATCACATTAGCTGCGGTTCTGTAGTTCTCACCTTCCCTGAAGGCCTCTATCTGTGCCACTCCTCTACAAGAGCCTCCCCCCCTTTCCCTGCATTAAATTGAGAAACTAAGCAAGAGAATTATTTTAATAGTCTAATGTCCCCCTGGATACTGACATTTCCATTTTACCTTACTGTGAAGTCTCAGAGTCAAGTCTATAAACATTACTATTGAAGCAGGGATAGATGTTTGGAAGATTTAACAGGTTCATCATCTGAACAAAAACATATAATTCAATTCAATTCAATTCTTTATTATTTGTGTGCTGTATCAACAGCCTGATGGCCAATTACAGATACAGCACAGAGATAAACTCACAAACACAATAAAACATAAAAGGTAAAACAAGCAATATATAAAATACATTGATACGGAAAAATAAATACACTAAAAATTACTACTAACTACATTAGGATATTTGTAAAAATAACATGAATCAATTAAGTAAATTATACTATTATAAAATGTGAAGAAGTGTGACAATCACCCATGAGAATAACCCGAAAATTTTGTGTGTCCAAATTGTTTTCTAGAAATCGAAAATAATTAGCAACAACTTCAGGTTTAGCATCAGGCGGAAAGTAATGGTTGCCAATGAGTAGATTTAGACCATCAAAAGTGGGGATTTCAACCCATACACATTCTTCAAAGGATTCTAAGTCGTGCCTGCGTTTACAGGCACGTACTCCGGGAGATAAAGCTATTAACACTCCACCTCCACGCGTCTTATTTGTACATATTCTGTCAGAATGGAAAACAGTGTAACCGTCCGGAAATAGATTGTGATCGTAACACGAGTCTTTTAGCCATGTCTCAGTTAAACATAAGATACTATAACCAGAGGACCAGACGCTATCGTAGAATTCGAGTTGCTTGGTTCTGAGACCTCTGACGTGTTGGTAATAAATGTCTAAAGAATTGAAATGCTGTTTTCTAGTAGACATGGAAAAACCACCCGTGTTGACATCACCGGTGCGAGCCATTTAACTGAGTGAAGTAGCCCCATCCCCCAGAGGTTCCTGAGAAATGGCATTTGCACCTAATTGAACTGAAGGTGCAACCCCTAAAACTGAAACCTCTGCACCAGGGGAGGACGGACGAGATGAAAGAGTCGGGGGGTGGGGGAATAAATTTGGTCAGGATTAAGACGACCAAAATACGGAGCAATTAAACACCCACTAGGCCAGACACCGATATTGTTTACAAGATGGAAGTCATCCTCCACGACTGAAATGTGGAATGACGCATACGAGTTAAATTTTGTCTTTAACCTGGTGCAGGTAAGCGAGTCTTCTATATCTGCGGAAGTGACGTCCGGGGAGAAACGAGAGACGAACAGCGACTTCATTCTCACCCTTTTTGCTATGACAGCCAGCGAAGAAGAGCTCCTCACTCCAATCATTATGGGCCTCACTTTCTTGGAAGAGTTAGCCGAAGAATTGGCCGACTCAGGAAGTTCAACCCTCCTATTGGTGGGGGCTTCTTTCCCAGACAATGCCTTCTTCTTTTTGCCGACGACTGTCATAAATCCATCACCGGAAGTAACAGGAACAGCAACATCTGCATTCTTCCTGGCATTGGACTTAACAGAAACGGTGCTGATGTCAGTAACACCAGCAGACACAAAATGATGATCAGGCAAACGGGCGGCAGCCACTTCACTGTAGGACTTTGCTGCTGGGGGCAATGACCTAACAGATGTAGGAACTAGGGAGGTTGTACCCCCACAAGTAATTTTGTTAAGATGAAATTTTAGATGGTCATTGTCCTTCCGAAGTTGCTGAACATCTTCAGAAAGCTTTAGGACCATCTGGACCAGATTTTCAACCAAATTATGGGTGCTAACACCATTCAGCCGAACCGTCTCCAGTTGTACACTGAGCGATTCAGGGTCCTTAAATGCTGGCAAGATGAGCTCCCTGTCGAGAGATACAATCTTCAAAGGAAGATCCGATGTGGAGGCCAATCTGGTTGCACGAACAGGAGTGTTATCATCCCTGGATGCACGAGACCTGATAACTAAACATTAATAACATCAAAGTTGAGCAAACAATTGAATATTCTGGAGAGCATCCTCCTCTGACTTAGATGAGTTCTTATATTTGCATGTGGGATTAATGACAAACCATGCGCTAATAGGTTCTGTTTCATTATTGTTAGTTTCTTGTTCTCTTTGTACTCATTTCCTTCATAAGTGCTAAATTGTAATGTGTCTCTTTCTGTACATATTTTGTGTAAAGTGCAGAACAATGCCAATGTACTGTATTCTTATCTCTTATCATATCAGCAAAATGTAAAATGAAATTGTAGAATTCTTACTCAGACTAGTGTACAATAGTAATTATGAAAGTAAATTAAATTGGACGGGAGTTGTGGTAAAGCTGGAGGCTTTCCTAGCATCTGAAACACCTTCATGCCAGCCCCATGCACATAAGCAAAATGGTAGATCCTCACTCACATTCACGGTTGAAGCAACATCTACAGTTCAGATTTGATAGGGTTAGTGTTATTTAATTTAATCAATAACAACAATAAATATGACAGTTTAGTTCAGATGATATGTAGCCAAAAAGCAAAATACTGAAACTGCATCTCATTACCACAATAAGAATGCAAGATATATCATATTTTATCCCCTCTGTGCTAGGTATTTATTTGTTAATTTGTTTCTTTCAGCTTAGAGTCATACACCGAGACCTAAAACCAGAAAATATATTGCTAGATCTTCAAGGCTGCATTGCTGTTGCAGATTATGGCTCATGCAAACAGTTTGTCGGCTCTAAAGAGGTAAATATTATATCCACCTTATCTTTTGTTCAGTGTGCATACAAGGACACATAGACTATAAATGTAAGCGCTATGTGGATTGCTGTCCATCAGGCAGTGCCCTTTATTTGAGGGAAGTCAAAGTATGAGACCTAGGCTTCAGGTGCCTGAAATTTGACCACACATTTTCACAGTTTTGGTTTAGTTAGTGTAACTAAAAGATGTCACAAACCCTGTGAATTTGAGGAGGTAATATTAACACAGTTAAGGATATTACTTACAATGGGTGGGACATGTAGGAAGAGAATAAATGCTGTAAAATATTGATAGGAAAATCCCTTTGAAAATGGCATCTTTAGAAGTTATTAAGGAAAAGATGCATAGCATTAAGAGGGATGTTACAGAAATGCATTCTGATGGTAGGAGGTGAATGGAAGTAGCTCAGGACTTGGTCCAATTGTGATTTCCACTTTTAGACATAATCATTTTTCTTTTCTGTTACCAGACACTTTCTAGTTCTTTTGTGTCTGAGATTCCTGTCACATTACTCAAAGTGTTGTTTCCATCATCAGGGTGATCGTGAGTATACACAGTGTGGCACAAGCTTTTATATGGTGCCAGAGATGATCGTCGGCAAAGGCTACAGCTATGTAAGTTTCTTGTCCATTAACAATATGATAATTAGCTCTTAGTTTTATGTATACGTGACAGGAGACCGAACCATTCTTCTGAATGTGGTGCAGTCAGCTGCCGGCCATCTGACATGATTATTATTATTTATTTACTGCAGTTGGGTTTGCACCTGGTGGCAGTGGTCCTTACACTACATAATTACAACAAAATACATACAATATAAACAAGTACACTGCATAGAACACCCTACACACATAACTAGACATCCACCACTACAAAAACATCCACACCTTACATGGACACACAATACAAAAACACACACACATTTCAAAAACACACATCCATTAAGTAATCACAATACTTTAGAGTAACCTCAAATATAAAGTCAGACCTCAGTACATGATACTTTTATCCCAAAGAACTAAAGTCACTTCATCACTTCGAGGCTAAGACACTTCACTTCACATATATATTTGTCATATAATGGAATTTGAAAGCCAAGTACTAGCCAGGCACTGAAATTTGAGATAAGTGTTGTTTAGACTTTGTTTCTTATGTGACTCAGCTTCAAAGTAGCTTGAAGTGTCTAATTATGTCACAGTACAGCCAAAAACAGAAAGAATAATGCAATAGCTGTCACAAACTTCATGCTTCAAGGCCATGGAAATACTTAATATCCCTTACCACACAGCTCCATGCTCACCAACTAAATGGCGTGGTAATGAGAACTAAATGAGTTTGAATAGTTTAATTGATCAAATTTCTATGACCTACATTTCACATGCTCGATGAGGGCGCTGTGAGTGGCCTGACAGATAACGTAAATGTATTCACTATAAGGAAGCGGAGGGTGACTGTAGCCAATTTTTCTACCAAGTTCTGGAAAAGTGGAAGCCACTGTTGGCACATGCACAGCATCCTGTTGTACCCCCAAAAGAATCCTTTAAGGGATGGAAGGTCATGCATACAACATGGCCAAGTCCTAGGCCTACCCTTGCCAATAAAATTCTCTGAAGACTTGCGATTTAGGACGTCAGTCAGTTCCTTGTGAAAATATGGAGGAATTCTGTCTTGCTGAAACAGCATGTCAACAGGACACTCTTCTTCCAAAATAGGCATGAGGAATTTCACTGTGTAAGATGCTATTTTAACAACTGTGTGTCTAGTGCATCTTGTGCAAAGATATGGAAAATAAAGCAGCACGAATATAAACTTGTTCTTATAACCTTCTCAAATGAATTTATTTCATATTCTCCTGCCTCTCGGTTCACAAGCATTAAAATGGCATACATTTCATGTGCACACTGTGTATAAGCAGATCTTGAACTGAAATAAAGAGAATATTTGCGAAAACTTGTTGCAGTGAACAGTATTGATGGAGTCACAGCAGTTCAGAAGATATGAAACAAATGTAGTACATCTGTAGTTGCTTTCTTCACAAAACAATAGAAAAGTGCTCCTATTTGCTTTGCCATGTTTGTCTGTCCACTTGTGTAGCATTTTGAGAATCAATGAACGGGTTTTAATGGCATTTGATAATTTTCCTGACTTGACAGCTGATGTCATTTATGTAAAATAAATGATAGTATAGCTGTATAATGTCAGTTGTAAACAGTGTTTAATAAAGTGTTTTTACAATGTTCTGACTGAGCACTCCAAGAAAACCTTACGAAAATGCACCTAGGAATGTTCCATATTAACCTGGAGGTAAGAAATAAACAACCAGTTCATTCTAACCACAAATTTTTAATTTATGGAAAATGTATAAGTGTGTGATGAAATGAAAATGTCTGATTGTAGCTATTACATGTAATTTTAATTGTTGCAGGAAGTGGACTGGTGGAGTATTGGAGTTATTTCGTTTGAAATGATTGTCGGTGAGAAGCCCTTTCAGTATGATAAACATATAAATGATGAAGAACTCTGTTGGTAAGTATTTTTCATGTGAAATGAGATCTGATGTATGTGTTCCCTGTGAACATAATTTTCCTTTGAACACATTTCTGTAAAAATTAGTTCACAGTTAACAGATGACTGTCTGTGTTCACGGGAGTAAAGTAGGCATACGTGCTTGAAACCTTTGGCAGAGGAACAAAATGCATTTGCAAACATGACCACAATCTTTAACAAAGCAAGGTTGTGCTGGACAGCAACTGAATGTAAGGAACAGAGAAGGGATGGTTCCAGAAGCTGAAAGCATACTACGTTTGACATTGACCATCTTCCTTATCTCATGCATGACCTACGTCAAGAGATTTCCATGCAAATCAGACATTGACCAGGCCACTTATGGCAACTTTGAGAAGCATTATAACATTAATCATGAATGCAAGTTTATGAAGTACATTTTTTATGACAAATATAAGAATTAACCTTTCTCTTGCAGCAAAATATTGAATCTCGTACCGGGCATCCCATCGTGGTTCTCGGACTATGAAGTTAATTTTATGGAAAACTGGTTTGATCCAAAACTTGGTCTGGATGTGTTGGTGAGGAGATAACTTCCTGCCTTCCACCAGGAATCTAAAACTCAGTTATCCATTCCATAGTAATGTTAGCAACTGAACTATGCAAGTGGAAATAACAGTATACAAAACAGTTGCAAACACAAGTTGATTTGTAATGAAATATTGTTCCTTGTACAGCAGTAACATTGGGAAAGGGCATGATCTTCCAAATGAAGTTGTGACAACTCTGCAGTTCCTGGAGAGTTTTGCAAACTACTCAGGAATTTATAGTTAATTCAACAACGCTTTTTCAGTAGCTCAGTTTATGTAGCGTCGAATGAGAGGGCGACGGGGAATAATGAACTGGAAAGGATGTGGTAGTATGCAAGACGGTACAACAGATACATGTTATTTGTTATTTATAAACCAAGATCAGTATGCTTTGTCATTATATCAGTCACAACTAATGAAAATAGATACTTAAAAATTAGTCTAGTTTACTTGGAAGAAGAGTGTAGTTTGAGACGTTTGGTCCACTTAAAATTTTGGGTAAATATGCTTTTTAAAGCAGAATTTAATCAATTATCTGTGCGTAGCTCAAAAACACGAAAAATAAACTGAGTACGTTTTCCACCTAAGATCTTTCTTACCATTAATTTGAAAATGATTGAATAGTGTTAGGTTACGGTGACCATACGAGTTAGAAAAATGAACTCTTGGTAATTGTCATTCTAGTGACAATCATCATCGTCATTAAAAGAAGTTTTACTGTGATTGCCATGGTTTGTCAGTAGCTATCGGCATTGACTTATCAGCTTTGAAGGATGAGTAGAGACATACAGTTAAATTACTGGGTGTTTAGGCTTTCATAAGTTAGACGTCCTCCACACAACCCACTGGGCAAGGTAAGAAATCAACATCAATACAACAAATGTGGGTAATATACTAAGGTCTGCAGTGACTTTTATTTCTTCAAATGTCTGACTTGTACCAATTTTAATTTTAATCATGTTTTAAAATAGTTTTACATCCAATAACCGCATTGTTTCATAGCAATTGGGAATACTCCGATCTGTACACAAGTTATAACTGGATTTTTAACTCTATTTTTCTATGCAGTTTTAGAAGTATTCTGGTAGTGTAACATTTTGTGCTACTCTTTGATTGACCAATGAAGATGACCCCCTTTGGTGTCGAAACGCGTTTGGCCTATAAATATACTACCTTTCACTACTAACAGTTGTTGGGCATATAATTTGACACTAATGTAAGATATTTTCGTGGAATTTGTGTGGAGAGACTGAGGTAATCCATAGAAACCCATATTCAGGATAACGAGTTTTCAGGCAGCGATTTGTACCAGGGACCTCCAGAATAAGAAACAGGATTGCTGTTTCTTCGATTGCGATGTTCAGTTTATGTTATGGAATGAGAAACTTTATCATCATTTTGTACCTTATTTTGAATTATTCCAGTCTGTCAAAAACAAGTGTTCTTATTTGTAGGTAAATGCATATGTAGTGACAATGGGTTGAGCTTAATGGTTTGGGAAACCGGTTTAGGTTAACAGGTAATCAGTTGTGGGCTTAAAATTGATCACAGAAATGTACATACATCGCTTACAAATTTCTATTAAAGTGAATCTTTTGTAATGCAGCAGAATTTTCAAGATCATTTAGAAGTTCATGTCTTGTCATACCATGTCATAATAGTGTAGGTGCAAAATGCTGTGCTTTAGGTTCAGTGAAAGACGTGAAATTATCTGTACTTCCAATTACTGGTAACACCTGAAAACCTAGGAGTTTGTACGCCCAGTTTTCAGAGCTGTAAGCAGTCATTCCAGTCCAGCCCTATATTGTGCCACCTCGCCTCCCTCAATGGTTCTGTGCCTAATAATGAATTTTTAAATATTTATCATGCCCAAATATGACTTTTAATTATTCATTGTCAGGACTTTTCCATCGTCTGTTCTTTAAAATCACGACGTTTCGGAGGCTGGTTCTGTCTCCGTCTTCAGGAGAGAGGTACCCATTCAGTTGGGTCCCATAGATAGAGCTAGACTCTGTCACTGGACCAAATATGAGTGTTAGTTTACTTTCGTGTAGGAAAGAAGGTAAATTTGCCAAAACATTATTGAAGTGTTAGTGTCCGTCACAATAATTATGAAGAAGTTGATAAATAAGACTGATATTTGATCGGAAACACTCCTGGAATTTGGAACAGAGCATGAGGCAATCGTCATCAGGCAGACAAGCATTTCTTCCCGCTTGTCTGTTGTATGTTTTGATTCCTCTCACGAAAATGTATACTAATGTAAGATTTCCATCTCACCATTTGTGCTTGGAGTTAGTCCTTGGAATATTTGCGCTGATAAATATCAACGGCACGTCACAAATTGAAGGCTCCTATACATAATGCCAAAAATTTCACGTGTCTCTTACTCAAAAGCCGATGTGGTTTCAAACATTTAAGAAACAGTAACATCATTCAGAAATGAAACACCCTCGGATGGGGGACTTAATTTTTTTAATTTGTGGAAGATGTGACAACTCCCAGTATAGCCAATACCAGCATTTTACTGTCAAATTTTCTGTGGTTGTCAATCTGGATTATTAACGTTGGCGTACCTGACTTATATGAGTATCTGTGTGAATGTATATTATCAAAGGCGGCAAAATGTGTTTGCGAGGTTTTTTAATATATGGCAGATTTAAAAGACCTTGTAAATATTAACTAGTTTTCGAAAATGTGATTTAATGTGTTACTATTACAACATTGTGTATGTTATAATCACCAATTACATGCATTGATTAAGTTTAATTGATGTCTGTGCTTGGTCAATATATGTGACAGCGTTTGTGTAGATTGATGTTTCTAATACAAGAGATCATGTGTACCAGAAGAACAACAATTTAAAATATCGTATCAAGTATGTTTCGTATTGTAGTGACTACCTCTGTTCTGATCATATTAAACAAACCACTAAGTGTGGTCAAATTTTATAATTTGCGTTGCTTTTTATATATATATATATATATATATATATATATATATATATATATATATATATATATATATATAATGTCATTTTAATTTTGTTAGGGGTTTGCTGTACTTTATTGAAGAAACCGATTTATCAAGATGAGTCATTACTTACCGTCCTGTAGACGGTCTGAGGTCCTCACATCCTCACCACTGCGCAGAAAATCCATGTTAAACCTATCCAACAGTGATGCAAGTCTTAGACAGGTAAGGTGTAAAATAAATGTGTGATAGATGGTCAGCATCCATGTTGCACTTCAACTGAAGATAATTTCAAGAATGTAGTTGGATAATTGTATAGTATCCTTTGAGGGTGTATTCACAGTGAATTTGCTTTTGACTTCTCCATGTATGAGTGCATGTAGCAACTTTAAATCTGCTGAAGGGATTTTTACAAAATTTCTTATTGAAGAATCCTACCAAAATTTTCCAACACCTTCCAGTTTTGGTTAAAACTGGACAAAAGTAAAGGACACCTTATGTGAAGTCTGCGTGTTTTTCTGCATGGGGAAGTTGCCATGACACTGTGCCAGGAATCCTGAACAAAATAGGGCCCAGACACCCCACTTATGCAAAGATCATTGATCCCAGACAATTGTGATGTCATGATGTCACTGATACCATTGCAAAAGGTCAAAGTTTGTTTTGGCAGAAAAAAACAGCCTCCCATAACTACTTGCTCTGCTTTTAAGTAATTCTGTACAGGTTAAAAATACAGAGGCAGTGACAGAACAAATGTTATGTTGTAATGAAGATAATCCATCCAGTAAATTCTAAATCGTTATGATTCCTGTGGGTTACAGTGATTTTAGGTAATGACCATGGTCACTGGTTCTGTTCGGTTGCTATCTGTCTCTGTGGCCCAACTAGGTTGCAAGAAGAGGGGCAAGGAATAGAAAGTTGAGGAAGTTGGAACAGTGATGTGAAATATTTTATTTTTTACCTCAAGAATTAGGGTTTCATATCACTCCAATACCTAACCATTTACTGGCTACTGCATGTAAACAGTAGAATATAAACTAAAGACCCTTGAGATAGCAGGTAACTAGTGGCCAAGATGAATTTTAAATAACAATAATTAAATTATCATTATCTTTACTGATTTTGTGATGTTATGGTTACTCCCTGCCTGCCTGTAACTGCTTGTTTGTGGAGTGTTACCATTTGCATTTCAGAGAGTTGTCTGTATATAGTTGGTGGAAACAAAATGACATGGCAGTGTATCAGACTGGATCATAATGCTTAATGTTACGTTTGTATTGGCATAGATGGAGGGAAGCATAGAGTAGCACTGTATGAGGGTTTGTATGTAATCAAAAAATAAATAAAAATCTAACCAAACTGAATGCTTTAAAGTTGCTTGTTCTTGGGTTTCAGTTACACATTCTTGTGTTAGTTTACTTTGAACCAAGTGACAAAGTAATACTTAACAATAATTGTTACATATATTTGTCATTGTCAAGGGTGAACACAAGAGTGAACTACGTGGAAGTGGTTAGCATGTAATTCTTTTATTATGTTCAAAGAATGACGATGATGCAGAACGTATTGAACGACGGCGCAGTGCTCAGATTGAGATGTTTCGACGTGATGCCTCCACTTCTGGATCAAGTAGACAAAAATCGATAGGAGGGATGATTGCTGGGCTTTCAGCAGCACAGTTGGCTGAACATTATGCCTGTTGTATTAAGCTCTCTGCTGAGAATGTAAGTCTGTTGTTATGGTGAAATAAATATGTATTTTTTATGCAGTATGTTTCATGATGGTGTTGACAGTATCATGATGGGTCCACTGGTAGGCTCTTGTGAACACAGTATTGAACCTTACAGATTCTTTAAATGATGCAGAGTTTCTTAACTAGGTGAGAACTACTAGCTCTTTGACGAGAATTCTGCTCCATGGAGTTGATTAAGCTGAGTCCAAAATATTCTTCAGAATTAGATTTTAAGTTATTTAATTTTCTGTAGTATCTGTTACAGTTAGAAAAATTTAACAGATTAACATATTTTAGAACCAAATAGTACATAAGAGTGATGACAAATCAAGTTTTAAAGACTGTTATTATTGTTATTATTATTGAGTTGTTGTTGAAATTTTTAGAAGAAATGCAGTTTTAATAAATGTAAATAAGTTTGAACAATTTCCAAGGTGTAATGAAGAAACAGCAACTGTGTTTGATGAGGTGATAAAACAAACTGAACAAAATCTCACTTTACTGCCACCCTTAAATGTGTAGAAAAACTATTGAAATCAGAATATTACATTATCCTTTAACTCACTATCACATCATTGTTTTATGACACATTAGTTAAGAAATGTGAGAATGGCAAGACATTACTCTAGGCTTTATTATATGTAGTGTTTTTTGTCATTCAACTTTGTGCTTATCATTTCTGTGATATGACTGTTTCAGAAAATCAGTACAAAAAATGCCTTTAGCCTGCAGCTGATTGACTACATGACACTCATGCTGAAGAAACGTGATTCCAAAATGGATGATTTCCAGGTAGAACATCAAGTTTGTTAGCACATTCTTCATGCATTTAGAACAGTTTCAGAGCAGTTAATATTGGTTTTGTGACGAACGTATCTCTGAGATGTCTTCTATAGACAACTAAAATGTTTATATAGATGTCAAAACTCTTGTGAGTTATCCTTAGCCTGTATTTTGACATTTTATTTTATTTAAAATCTTCTCTATTCTGTATCCTATCATCATCCCACATATATGTGCTGTCCACATCTTTCATTTTATGATTGTTACATTTTCCATGAACCCCGTTTTCTGACTTGCTTTTGTATCCACACATTTGTCTAAAGTGATGCATAAATGAAAATCTTTATATACTGTAACTACTATTTGGAAACTTAGATATGCAAGTAATATGCAGCAGAATTGGCATTCCTTTGCATTAAAACTGATACAGAAAAGTTCCCCAGTTTCACAGAAATCCCTTGTGTAAAGTATGTTGGAAATAATTGTTTCAGACGTAAAAGACAATAATAGTGCTTTGTAATGGGATGTAGCCATACTTTTTATTATGTTTCAGGATAGTTTATTCTTTGTTATCCAATTATACTCTTTGTCATTGCATACTGAATTTAGATGTCCTGAATAGAATCTTTTTTATGACTTCTCTTATTTGGTTGCTTCCTGTCACAGTGTTGTATTATTCAGAGTAGTCATTCATTTGATGCTTTGCAAATTACTGTATGCAAATGATAAATTGTTGTTAGATATACCAAGAGCCTTCGCTGATATTACAAAATGGTGTCAAATCCATAGAAGTTGATACTGCCAGGCTTCAGAACGTAAACTGAATCTCACAGTGTAGTGATCGGCACTCCTGGTTTTTGTTTGGAAAATCCTGAGTTTCATTCTCGGCTTGGAGGACAGCTATCCTGTCTAAGGGTTCTTTGTGTTTTTATCAGTCTCTCAAGGCAAATGCTGGGAAAACATCATGCAATATATGATGATGTCTGCCTTCCTCATTCATCCCAATAAGTCTTATACACTAACCCTTTCTTTTTGGCATTATATAACCAACCAGCCAAGAAATGTTACAAACTTAAATTTACTGTTGGCAGGTGGCAAGTTGCACCTTAGATGCAAGCACCAAGATATATGCATGTCGAGTCGACTGTGTGCATAGGGATGTTCTCAAAATGGCAGCAGATCTGGCCACGGGACATCGCAAGAAACAAGCCGTTTCCGTAGGGACAGAAGAGGGAGAGGGAGAAGAGGAGAGAAGTGGTACTGAGGGGAATGATGAACTAATTTATACGAAGAAGAAAACGCGCAAGGTAAATGTGACATTCAAGTAACTTTGTTGTTTTCTGCCACTGTTCTAAAGTTGTGGATAATAGAATATTTTCTCATCTTAAAGATTATGGATAATATTGTACATGTTGCATGTACACAGGGGCAGTTCTGCTTTTGTGTGTGTTATACTTGAGATATTGCATTCACTTCTGCAGCCCAAGAAAACAATTGTAACAAACGTGGAGACGCTGAATGCGAAGATAGATGTGCAGCATGTCCTTGATCCCTCCCTGCGCTCTGCTGGTAATATAGGTGACTGCCACTTCTTGTCGAGCCTGAAGGTCCGTGCCAACTGCGCCTTAACATTGTGTTCAGATCTCCCATACTGGGACAACAATGAAGAGCCTATAAGTTCAGAGCAGTTCAAAGTGCGACTACCATTTATTCCAGGTACAATGCATGTATATAGAATGTGTTATCAGTACACATTGTTACTTGACTATGGACTCTGATCATTGTAGTATGTGACAGCTCTGACTAAAATTTTCCTCTCCACGAATTGTAACACAGTTTTGTTTTCTGCCGGTATGGATATATTTAGAATAATATCAAGAATGGACTAAGTGAGACGTTGCATAGATCAGTATCTGTCACTGATGGTGACACATGGCAGGCAAGAGAATCAGTATGTCTTACTGAGATCAGCATCAAAGGGTTCATTAGGTGCAACATAAAGGCATACAAAGGATCACTAATAATGAAAACCTTACAAATCCAATTTGAATCTGTTTGCAAATGAGGTATTGGTGGACAATAACAGACACAGGACTTGTATTCATTTATATCACATTACTCCGGTAATAGTATTTTTCATGGTATTGTCTTGTTCAAATAAATGTGTGACTTAACATTGTTACTAACTGTAAATATGAATGTGGATTAACAGCATGCAAGAAGGGCTTGTGTGTTAGTTTACTCAGTATTTTATAAACTCCTTTAGTCAGCCATTTAAAGCTTCCTAATGGATGATTTATGCAAACAACCTAGTGTTGTTAAGTGAGGTAATGAAATGAAGGATGTTACAGTGAATGTCACATTTAGCTCAGATAGGAAATAAATTTTTACAGAACTTTGGAAGACATTGTTGTGTCTTATGTTTTTTTTGTGTCTTATTGTTTTGTTCTGTCTCATTGTTTTGTTGTGTCTCATAGTTTTGTTGTGTCTTATTGTTTTGTTCTGTCTCATTGTTTTGTTGTGTCTCATAGTTTTGTTGTGTCTTATTGTTTTTTGTGTCTTATGTTTTTTGTGTCTTATTGTTTTGTTCTGTCTCATTGTTTTGTTGTGTCTTATTGTAGTACTGCTGCCACCGGGTAAAAACCCATTTCCAGTTAATAATAAATAAACCTTCACCCTTATGGTCATGTGTCATGGCCTAGATCAGCTCTAGTTAATGTGAAGCAGGAACGGAACAGAACTAGTTTTCTTAGCTGGTGTTAGTGTACGTTGGTCAGGTCGTACAAATATGTTGATTGATAGCTTGTGAAGATGGTGATTACCAGTGGTGAGTGAGAATTTTGTAGGAGACACTTATCACCTGTTTGAAGATGAGTACTTCAGCATTTTCCAGAGAGGAAATCCACAAAATTCTGTCTACATACTTCTTAAATACAGGTTGAGAATGTTACCACTATACCAGCCTGCTTGATAGGTGAACTGAATGTCATTATTTGCACATAAATGAAATGTATGAAAGCTTTTATTGGGAAGTCTGAAATGAAAGACTACTTCGTAGACCTAGTTGTAGATGGAAGGATAACACCAAAATGGTCTTAGGGATTTTTTTTATTTTTTAATCTACATTCCTACGGATTGGTTGCCATCCCATTACGGGGTTAGTCTTGCGAAGATACTACGGTGGCCTTGCCTTCCGTGGCCAGTCTTTAGCCAACAGACTGGAAGAGAAAGGATGCGGACAAGCATCTATCCCTTGAGTGGGATTCGAACCCACGGTCGCAGCAGTCAGGCACACGAGGATCATGCCTCAGACCGCATGGCAATTGCGGCCGGCTTGTAGGGAATTAGGGTGTGGAAGTACCTGAATTCAACTGGCCCAATAAATTTCATGACAAGTTAAACAACTATTAACTGTTCAAAAATGACTGCATCGTGGATGCATGTAAATGATGTATTGTTTTGCTTTGTCAATGTTGCAGATTTAAAGGATAAAGGGATCTGTCCAGTGTTTTCACAGTTCTCATTCACAAAATGGTCTCTAGATGCAGAAGAAGATGAAAATGATCCTGTTGCAAAGGGTGCAGCAGGTTTATTAGAATCTTCTGAAGATGATGATTTTGCTTTTGATGTAAATGCAGTTCCAGAACCAATACCAACTGAAGAGACTGAAGCTCTAGTTGATCGTTTTGAAGGTAGAATTCTGTATTTCGCAAAGTACAAACAAAACAAAAAGAAAATGCAGGAAAATTTGATGAGTGTGTCATGACCAACAGTTGGACCTGATGTATAGGGCAGTCTGTGGCTCAGGGATTAAATATTTTCGTCTAGCAAACACTTGTAATGGATTTCTTAAAAAAAATGACTTCAGTCATATACTTCAAACAGAGGAGCAAACTTATGGAAATGCAATATTCAAAATAAGGTGCAAGGTGCCTCTTCTAAAATGAAAGTGAACATTTGTGACTTGGTTAAAGAAAAGCAGTGTCGGTTTCAGATTACTGGCGATTTGTTTAAACTGCTCTGTATGAGAAAGTTTGGTTAATTGCTATAATTAAGTTAATTATAAAAAAATAATTTTAGATGTTGTATTTTCTCAAATACCTCACAATTTTTTTAAAAAATAGGAGTGACCAAGAATTGGGGGGCATGCCTTACATTTTGATATATTGTGGATTACCAACCTAAGAGTATGACCGTCTGCTGCTGTACTATACTAAAATCCTAACCAGATTATTAATAAATATTAATGCTAGATATATAATGCAGGGATACAACATTGATGTAATTTGGGTGAAACTGGACACAAAATTGTATTGGGTAAAGGGGATTGTAGGTGACATGGCTTGTAGGCAAAATTTAGTAGAAGTGGTTCAGATGAAATTGTTGGAGGCAAAATGGTACATAGATTATATGGATCTAAAGTGTAGCCAAAGTGTCCAGACAGGACTGCAGGGTGTGAGTAGATTCACTGTGCATTTTATGCAATATTACCACCATATTTTCCAATAATTAATGTTATTAATTTTAGTCTTATGTCAGAGGAAATTCATATGAAATTATTGATGTATTGCAGTTTCTGGAGTAGATGAAGGCATGGATTCAGAAGGAGAGGATACAGGAGCACCAGTTGCATGCTGTCCAGTTCAGAGAGCACCTGCTGCAAATGTAGTTGATCTACGTAAACACCTTTCTGCAGCACCCAGCGAGTATTCATACTTCAGGGCAGGTGCCCTCGATTTGTGGGCTGGCCCCTCACACTGGAAAATTAAACCATTTAAAGGTGCAGAATTGTTTAGTTGACTGTGAGACTATTTGTTACGGAACTAACATGCTGTCAGATTTGGCTTAAACTTTGCACTACCACATTATTGAGAAAAATTGTTATGCTTTCTTTGCACAAAGTGGATGAAAGTAATGTTTACTGGAGAGATCATGTCTGAAATTATCTGCTCAGTAGATTAGGTAAAATTGGGTATTTGGTGTGGTTGGGGTCTATACTGAAGGCTCTTATTCAAATTGTGTTTTGGTTTGTATTAGTTCAAATATAATCTTTACTTTACACAGGCACTAAATGCAACATTATAAATTCTCTCCACTGGCTCATTTTAAAGGAATTAGTATAGGACATTAAATATAGATTACATTGAAATTGCAACTTTTAGGCTGGGGTCACACAACCGTGCAAAGTACGTCCATTGCAACAGACATACTTTTGTACGGACGTAGGTGAGGACACCACACGAGCACCAATTACCGTGGCAGCTTGAAAGGATTTAGAAAAAAAAAATAGTATTCTCTGTACTTACAAATCATAATTCTATGACGCATGTCACGAGTTGCGTTACAACGGACGTACTTTGTACGGTCGTGTGGCCCCAGCCTTATTTGAAACGTTTTTGAAGTTGGTTAATATTTAATGAAATAGAAGGGAAAATAATCAGACTCTCTGCTATATATCTGTACTGCTATTTGGTTTCCAGCAGTGGATTAGTATTTACAGGGCCAGTGAAGTTCAGGAAAAATATGCACTTGTTTTCGCTCTTGTTTTGTATACCATGCTCTTTGGCATTTTGGAAATCAGATGGGATGAATAACAGTTCTTGAACAGAATAGTCATTTTCTTCATTTATTCTTCTCATAATTTCAGAATGAACCTTATTTTTGTTCATTATTTCCAGATATATAAATTTTGAATATAAATTTAATTTTGTGTGGCTTTTCTTATGTTTATGCGAAGGTGTGGACCAGCATAGGAACAGTGCTGCTTCTGCAAACACAGCTGGAGATGAACCTCGATCAGCTTCAGCCTGTAAGAAGCAGAAGCAAAAGAAGGAATTTGTAGTTGAGTTTCTGAGAGAACACAACAGCGATGCATTTATTCTAGAGACGAATCCTCAGAAGCTGACACTAATGAAGCGAACAATGCAGAAATTGTGGAGTGCAGACAAAAATACCCTCCCTCCTGATGTACACTTTGATGTTAAATGCTTCTCACAGTAAGTTTAGCAAATTGCATGACTACAAGTTACTGAACAGATTGGTGCAGTCACTGCTTAATTTTGTATGTGGGAGGTTATCAGTTTGATCCAGTTGGGCTTATAATCTTTCCTTCTTATTTGATGCTACATAATATTTGTACAGCAAATGATGTCATTAAATGATCAAAGAATCATTCAGTTCAAATATGCTTCTCAGCACTGTGTTATTAAATACTTGGCATTTGAAACTCCACCATTAAATAACTTATAAATTCAACTTGCTGTTACAGCCTGGCTCTTTTTCTTCTACTTCCCCTCCTCACCCCTTTTTGGATGTATTGTGGTTAGATTTCTTCTATGAAGTCACAGTGGAAATAATTTGTATTTTATGTGTTGGGATAGGATAAATGGCTTCAGTATGTTTTAATAAGAAATCCCTTTCCAGAGTATCAGAGCATTGTTTACTGAATGTAAGTGCCTTCTCTTGCCATGTTGCCCAGTTTGCCTCTGAACAATGTTGACAGTCCAGTATCATGAAGTGAAGTGTGTGTTGAGGAGAATGGCTGGTGCTGTATGTTGTATTGCTGTTTCCTTAAGAACAACAATCTGCTGTGAATGTCTGAAGACCATAGTTCATTTTCAAACTCTGTGAGGTCATAATCCCAAACTTGCAGTGTAGTGGAGCAGTTTATTATTAAGAATTCTGCAAACTTATAGGTTGGAGCTGAGGAAGGTGGTTTGTGTGAGTGAACATCCTGCCCCATACGAGGGCGATGAGCCGTCTTCTTACGATTATGAAAATGATCTTGACACTTCAGAATACTGTCCGAACGTTGCTTTAGTAAGTACCCTCAACTGCTTGCAGCTTTCTAATACTGTACAGAATGTCATAGTGTGTTACTTTGTATTCAGTAAGTTACTGGTTTGAATCTCAGCTAGGAGATCAACTATCTTAATTGCGGTATTTTGTGTTGTACAGAATGATATGGATGCTGCTGATGATGGTCCAGTTGATATCTTGTTAGCAAGTCAGCATCAGGATGTACATAACAGCTTAACAGCAGATGGGTGCAGGGACTTGGATACATTTGCTGGAGACAATCTGGTAGCACCTCCAAGCAAGGTTAGTACAGTGCTCCATCATAACATAATTCACAGATTTTACATTGTGCCTAAGCTCCACTGCATGGGGGTCTGAAAGAACATCCACATATTTTAGTCCTTGGAACGACATGGTGAAGAGCCGTTATTTTCACACTCCAGCCACTTTGCTCCCTGGGAAAGATCTAATAGCACTTTAATAGGAGGCTGGATGGAGATGGAAGTGTGGAGGGAGGAAACTGAAATTGACAATTTCTCAGACTTTTTCAATACCAAGGCTTCTGTGTTTAGTCTGTTAATTATTCCATATCGTGAAAAACAAAAGAGTATACAGTATCCGATTAGTTACGCCAAATAACCAAAGCCAGTACAACATGATGGCTATGTTGAAATCGGGCAAACATGACTGTCGAGCAAAGTAAGAGACTATCTTTGTTAATGTGTATTATGTTAATTTACGTGTATGTAACTGAATTTGTCACTTTGTTTCAGGTGGCAAGAATTTTTATTCCATATGCAATGAGAGCTAAGAAGGTGGATATGAAGAAGCTTAAACATGCTATATGGAGCATTTTAACCAAAGCAGACAGTCATAAGGTGAGGAACCATCTGCACGCATGAACTAGCAAATAGAAACTGTTGCATGAAAGAAAACCTCTGCAAATGATACAGTAATGAAATATCCAACCACAACTGATGGCATGAAGATGCTAGTGGTGTTTTTAATATCATAACTACCAACATTTACATCAAACAAATATTGTGTTCATTTTGTGTCTGGGTATAACAGTGTCAAGGCTTTGAATACTAAGATGTTTCAAAAGAGTCTGCTGCTTGCTGTTTCAGGATCAGGGTGACTGAAGAAGGAAGTATTAGTTTATTCCAAAACGTACTTTATTCCTTGACATTTGAATACCCATACAACAATCCAATGAAGAGCAATAATCACGAAAACCTGAAATGACAATTCTGTGATGTTAATTGAATTATAGTTCCTTTTCTTGTTACAGGACAAGGATGATAATGACATCCTGCAAGTAGAACGTCCTGTTACCTTCAAGAGCATGTATACTGCACTGCCATCAAGACTGTCTTCAAAATTATTAGAGAATATATGTGCACCCCTGGTTCTTGTTGCCTTACTGCATCTTGCCAATGAAAAGACACTTCACATTGTGGGAAATGAAGATCTTAGTGACTTAGTAATTACACAAGGATAGTAATTACTTGGCTATGCTTGTTGCATTGTTGTGGCACTTGTTACATACTTTACTTTTTAAATTTCTGGATGTGGAGTTAATAGAATCTGGTTTGGCACCATGAAATATGTTTGTTATAACATGTCTTGAAAATAAATAATTATAATGGTTTGGATCCTAACCTAGTTTGTAATTAGACAAGATAAGGTACAGACTAGTACCGATCTGTGCTTTGTATTTTATTTTGATGCACATTTTTTATTTGTTGGCAGTTTGACGTATTTGTAGTTGTTTTTTACATTTGATATCACTTTTTTAATCTGTAAATGTAATTGTGGGGGAAAATACAGTTGGTAACAGGTAGGTTCGATCCGTCGTTCCCAAAGCTGCTACCATCCGTCTCCTATCGTCTCTTTGTGTTGTTTCCAGTTTGTTTTGTATAGAACTTTAGAGATTTTCATTCTCAACAAAATGTTTGCCATTTTTAAACTAAAATGGTTGGAACTTTGAGGCACAGATGACCCATTAAGGGTGACAACCAATAGAACTTTTCATTCAAAAGAACATGTTTCTCTGTGTCCTCACCATTTTACCAGTTATCCAAAGACCTCAGCACTCCAGCATGCTAAATAACTACTACAGTATTGATTGTCAAGGCATGTGGTACTTATAGTTACCATTGGGCTTGGCTTTTAAAGGGTCAAATAATAGGCACAAGTAGCTTAGAAGTTGACATACAATTTAGCCCACCATGTTATAAATTTTATGACATAAAATTATTCATGAATTCTTTCAGAGTGTAATTGTACAAAATAAAAAGTCCTGCTCAAAATGCATAGGAAGTCCATTACATTTGCGAAGTTGCAGCAGTATGGCTGAATTTCTTGCTGAGAATAATCCTTGTGGACAGAGTATCCTTCATCTTGTCTCAAGAGGGAAAGTGATTATTGCGGAACTCCCGCATCTGAAAGATTATATTTCACCAGTTTTCAAGTAAGTTGATATGCATTCTTTGCATGAAGTGTGCCTGTCCACATGTTTAATTTTGAAATAGCTCAGGAGATTTCAATTAAATTGATGCTGGAAACCTTCACAAAATTTGCAGAGTAAATATGATTTCCATCCATATCAATTGTGTGTAACCTCCTCTTCGCATTTTGTTTATCATTCTTTATCTCCTTTCACAAAACTGGGTCTCATAGAACAAACCTGGGGGGGGGATAAAAAGAAAGAAAGAAAAAATAGTGTGCACACCAAACGTGAAAATTGGTCATTTGGTTCAGAAGTTGAAAGTGAGGGACAGAGAGACATACACACACAAACATACTCAATACAGAGAAATTTGTCAAGCTTATTTTCATTTAATTGTGGAGAAGAAAGGCTAACATTTAATACGAATATGTTCATAATTTTGATTATTGATATGTTTAAGTCACTGCCCTACAGACTGGTTTCAGTTCCCGGTGGAGTCAGGGATATTTCTTTTTTCTGCCATGTCCAGACTAGCTCAGGGATTCATCTGGAATTTTATGATATTGACGTTTATTGTCTGTGATTTCTTAAGGGGAAAGTTGATAGAGTCAGAATGTGATTAATAACCCTTCATATAATTGTGAGGTTAAGAATGTGTGGAGTCTTACCTCCACACATTTTCTTACACTTTCATAGATGGTTTTTGGTCACAAGACCAACTTTGTGTTATTACTATCCTTACTAATGTATAGAATGCAACATTGCAATGTTTTATTTATTTTTAGGCTATAAACAAAACAAGATGAGTAGTAGTAGTTCCTGTAACTCCTAAGTGGAGCATAGGGCCTCCTTTCGGGGGTTTCATAGTCTTTGAAGCGTGCATTTAAGAGTAGTGAGTGACTTTGCACAATTGCTACTCACTCCTGATTTGACTGCCAAAGTCATCTAGCAGTGAATCAGGGGAAATGGCAGCTAAATTTTGCTTACGAAACATATCATGCTCACAAGGTTTTTAACTGCCGTAAATCTACGACATGGGACCACTGGCTTTACTTCCCGTCCGAAGGAAGTTGTGCTACGGATTTTTATCACCCTTAAAAATCCACCGACTTCGGCCGGGATTGAACCCGCGAACCTTGGGTCCAGTGGCGAGTAACCCTGTAAGTATTGAAAATATAAACCTTTTATTGAAATGGAAAATCGAAGAGAATGCTGAAGAATTGAGTTTAGCTTTACTTCTGTTCCACCTCCAGTTCCCTACATGTAGCCTACTGGTAGTCTTTTGCTGATCACACTGCCTCCATCCATGGTATTACCATCTGGCATATTACTGTTTTTCTTAACAGTACTGTATGTTTCTGATCACATGCAGAGTGTGAGTTCATACATACCTGCCATGACGACAAATGGATTGTGCTGAGTATTGCATTAGTAAAAGTTACAAGGAAGTTGAAAGGAGATGGAAGAAAAATATTTTGTCATTTTTGCTGAGATGAAATGTAAGAACATAAACTATACTTATTCTAGAATGTAACATTACTAACCCTTTTTGCATTGTTATAGATTAATCCATCTTGGTAACTAAGTTTTGCAATTGGTTTCTTCATGATTGCAATGAATGTTGTTGAATTCTGTTCATTGCACAGACACAAATGTTGGTAGCTTGTAGGCAACTCAACATATCATGCTTGCCATATTCCAGTATTAACAAATGTACATAGTTGATTAAATATTATTTTTCCATGAGAGAAATCTGACAGTAATATAAGTTGCACAGCTTAAGGATTGTCCCATACTTAAATATTTATATATGATTTTTCTGAGTGGTCGTACACATTTTTCAGCTCATATTTAATTTGGGGTCTTAATGATTCATAAATATTATGCTAGGACTCTCATTAAAAATCTTGTGTTTCAGTTGTCAATTTTTAACTCTCACCTTCCCATTGAAAGTAAAGTAGAAATGTGTTGTGTTCCATTATAGCAGTTACAAGACTTGGATGAAGAATTAAGAGAAAACTACACTGAAATTTTCGCATGTTTCTACCTGGCGATTGGGAGTTTGCACATATATATTACAGACTTGAATCATTTCCTGGATGACTTAGAGGAAGGCCTGTTCGTACAACAGACTTTAGAAAGTATCCTCAGTGAGGAGGGCAAGCAGCTAATGGTATGTTTAATGTCATTTGCTGATTCTGTTATTCAGGAGGTAATCACACAGTTTTTTAAATTATAGTAAAACCTCTATAAGTTTGACACTTGCGGTTCCACGAAAATGTGTCCAGTTTACAGAGGTGTCCAAGATAGAGGGAAATGGAAAAATCATCATTTCAGATTGCAGTGTAATCTACTTACACTAACTACTGTAGGCTTACTTGAAGTAAGAATTAATGATGATTACAACACCAATAATAATAATAATAATAATAATAATAATAATAAATTCAAGGGCACTTTTAAGAAGTCTAAGCAAACTTTGTTGCTTAAGCAACATGCAGATAAACCCATGCATGGGGCCTTCTTCGAAAATGTAGAAAAAATGGGCTTGTCGAAACACCTGACGTTTGCCTTTCTACGGTCGGCTGGACTAAAGTCTGAAACCGAGGGTTTCATCTTAGCGTGCCAAGATGGTGTTGTAAACACACTTGTGTGCCACCGAATGGTGATGGGTTTGGGGGTAGCAGATACTGTCTGCAGGGAATGTCGAATGCAACCAGAGACGCTGATGCATCTTTTGTCGGCATGTAAACATTATGCCAGCTGCGCCTACATTCATTGACATAATTCTGCTTTACATATACTCTGTTACCACCTGAGACACTTTTACAGCATAGATAAGACCCCCGTTTTGCTGTATGCTCCTAGGGACATTGAGTCCATTGTTGAGAATGACAAATGTAAAATTTATTGGAACTATTCATTCCCCACTACCAGGCAGTTAACAGCTACTAAGCCAGACATTGTTCTCATCGATGCCTCTGGATGCACTATGTATGTCATCAAGTTTTTGGCCCTGGCTGAAACAAACATAGTTGTGAAAGAGGCTGAAAAATGGACCAAGTATCAAGACCTTGTGTTTGAGCTAAGACAGCTGTATCCATGATTTACTGTTAAATTAGTCGTCCTTGTAATCGGAGTTCTTGGAGGAGTCAAGTCGTCACTGCTGGCTAACATCAAGCTCATTCCGGCATGCCAGCAAAACACTGAAGCATTACTCTGCCGCATGAAGAAGGCCGTGCTTCTTGGGTCACTCCAACTACTGCGTGCGTACAGTGAATCTTATCCTCAACCATAAGCTAACCCTCTAGGCAGAAGGTATTCATCAGTAAAAAATTTCCCTGAAAAGCATTGAAGCTAAGTGGTGGAACCTGTCCAACTTACAGCAAAAAGAAGTGTCCAAGTTCCAGGATAAAGGAGTATGCAAAATATATGGTATTGTGGACATGCAAAATTATAGGATATTTGCCGGTTCCAATTAAAAGTGTCCAATATAAAGGGCTTTCCAGGATACAGGGGTGTCCAACTTGAGGGGCTTTAATGTACATGCTGATGAATATCATGGGTTGTGCTGTAAATCTAATATTGTTAACTAATTAACAAAAGGTGATTAAATCAAGCATAATGAGATAAGTAGAACATGTAGAATGAATTAGAAATGTACAGAACTTTAGTCTTGAAACCTTCAAGAGATAAAACAATTTGGAAGAGCCGTATATAAATGGGATGATGATAACAAATAGATTTGAAAGAAATGGGACGTTATTGTGTGGACTGGATAACCTATCAGGATAGCAGGATAAGGTCCGTTGAAGAGCTCTGTGAACATGGTAATAAATATTTGGGTTCCATAAGATTTTAAAAGGAACAGTGAACTCATTCATCAGGCAAGCAATTACCATCAGTTAATCTCTTGAGAAGTTAGAAGTAAATATGTGGATTTTTTTATAAGATTCTGCATGATATTTTTTCTTTGCAGTGTGAGTCACTCTATTTATATGGAGTGATGCTTCTTGAAGTTGACCTTCATATTTAAGGTGTGGTAAGAGAAAGAATGCTTGTGTCATACTACCGCTACAGTGCACGAAGATCCAGCACAGAAAGAAATATTGATGATGTCTGCAAGTTGCTTTGCTCCACTGGATTTACTAACACTTCAGCCTCAAAGAGGGCACTCAACTACCCTGAGGTTTATTTCAAGTTAGCACCATTTTAGATCCATTAATTTACAATACCTGAGATTTAGTTCATCATCCATTTTTGTCTGGGTAGATTGTTTTATGAACAAAGGTTGGAAAGGTGTGCTTTTCGGAGTAACTGAAATTATGCCACATTGTGTTACAGATGGAAAAGTTCTGCCACATAGAGGAGCACATTATGTGTTGTAGATGGAACAGTTCTGGTGTAATATCAGTCATTCTCAGCTTTCTGTTAATGAACTGGTATAGTTTATGCAGCCATCAACCACTGATATCTACACATAGAATTAAATGAACTGGTGGTTTCAAATCTAGTGCGCTTGTTTTCCTTCTGGCTGGTATGTGATCTGCTTTTCTGCTGTGAATATGTTTATACAAATTTGTATTTCTTATTTATATTTCTCTCGCATAACACTGTTTGTTTTCAGGCATATCCCTGTGAATGTTTTGTATGTAAATGTGCTGGGACTTGTTGCCATTGCCATTGATGAAATATTGTGAAATTAAAAAACAAAAATGTTATGTTGATTTTTGTAACAGTATATGGTACAGTCCACAGACCAGGAGAAAAGCCCTGCTAGGAATGCGATATACGCGCATGTGCAAGATTTCACAGTGAATGACAACCCATCCTAAAAGCATTCGTTCCACAACCACTGAATGAACAACAGATAACAGGCTTTCATGTGTTCTGATGTGTATAGCTTTAAGTTTACCTCACAGTGGCACAGCGATTTAATCTAGAATACTATTGCAGCATCCACAGAACACATTAGAGGTGCACTCACTGCACGCTACTCTTAACTGCTTGATGTTTTCAGTCTGTGTACAGTAGTGTAAAACTCTGACGTATCACACTTCCCACCAATAGCAGCTATCTAGTCCACTTTATAGTAAACATTCCCCCCGCAGGGCTTTTCTCCTGCTCTGTGGACAGTAGGTGGTCCTTTATTCTAGTGTCCCATGAACATGCACATTCTGCATCTCAATGAAATCTCTAATATCATAGCACACACTGATATGGCATGGTTTGTTGTTTTATGTGGTATACTACAGTAGTGTAGTAAAGTGTTGGAGCAGAAGCAGCTCTTAAGAGCTCATGGTATACTGGATGCATTATGAAAAGACCCATCATCCAGTAAATAAGTGTGTTATGTTTCTGAACTCCCAGTTATGCCACTGAGTAAGCACAGTGGTAAATGACACTTCTACATTCAGTTTGACTCTTTTGCAGAACAGTGAGATAAAGTAACAACTGCTCAGTGATGTATAACCAAAATCTGTGAGTACTTTGTACTTTGCGCATTACACTGCTGGTAAAATTATTGGCCTTGCATGCATTCCACATTCTTCAAGGTCTGATATTAGCAGAACACATTGTTTTCGGTTCAAAAATAGTTCTGATATGTCTATGGCAATAGAAGTGTTGGTTATGGTGAATCCAAACAGAAATTACATTTATAAAAAAAAATTTAGAGAAATTGTTGGTGCCCATTACAGTTTTATTTTCAAAGTGGAAATAGAAGAGTTTGCTTTCTGCTAATATTAACAGACATTGTTTCAGCTACATTGATTTTGTAATACTGAAGGACATGAGGAAAGACTGGTGGACAGGGAAATAGAGAATTGTGGCTTATTTGAAGGTGTTACAATACATTCAACTGAACAGACTGAGAAACCAGTCAGAACCTGAGTAGCTTGGCAAAAATTAATACCAAACTGCATGGGCTTACTACTGTTAATATATTTATCAGTGTGATCAGACATTGTTATTATTCAAACTGAACTATATATGCTTATTTAAAATTTGCAGTATTGGACGCAAGTATGTGGGAACAAAGCAAAGAGTTATGTTTGGTTAACACTGATTTGATAAGTGGCCTATCCATAGTGTGGGCAACTCAGCAAACAGAACAAACCCAAGGCCATCCTGTGTTAGTTTCTTCATCAGTTCCTTAATGTGGTATTCCTGGTCCTGCAACTGAGACAGGATGAGGCACTTAGATAGGCAACAGCTCCACCAGATATATTATCTTTTAAAGTGTCCTCTTCCCTCTGAGTTTGGTCAGTTACTGATGCCTTGTCCAGACTGCCGCACCTGCCTGACCTTTGATGATGAGCAGCAAGTGTTTCTTTCAGAATGCACTCTGGGAACAAAGTTTTATAAACTTTCACCAGGCTGTGCAAGAAGCTACCTCTTATGATACCTTCAGCATATGTAAATTCTTTTCTTACCGTTTAATACTAAAACAATTTTTATACTGCTAATAATTAAGCTAGGAGGAGAGCACCGGATTTCTTCGATATCCAGCTCCAGTAATGCTTTGAATGCGGGAGGCTGCACTGAGACCTGAAACATGCCTTTGGAGTCATCTACTGATGAAGAGAATGCACATATAATTAGCAGGGGAAACTGAAATAAGTGTAGGTGAAACCTGCTCCATCTACTGCAAATCTGACATTGACTGCCCTTATACTGATCTTATGTATGGAGTGAGAAGATGGAGAATAATGGCCTGAATAATTAACCAACAGATTGACTGAATAAATGCTTAAGTCCCCCTGGGAATAGATTTAGGCAAGAAGATAGAAGAGAGAGCTGTTTGACCTTATGTAATCCAGTTCAGTTTGTGTCACCCAAAAAGCTACTTCAGTAAAATATCCTTTTAAGCTATCCTCTCATTTCCTTTTTCAACCAGTAAGGTTTCTTCAATTGAATTGTCACATTTCTTGTTTCCAACATCCAAGCTACATGAGAATACTGTCACAAACTTGTTTATTTTTCTATATTGAAAACAACAGTTGAAATGCATAATTGTAAAGTTCTCTGTTGGTTCCCCTTATAATCTGTCTTCTTATGTCCAAGTATTTCTAAGACTTGTTCCAATCTATGCATCACACTAATACATAACAATGGTATTTTATTTATTTATATATATATATATATATATATATAACAACTTCTTGGATGCTACCCAGGTTACAATTCTATCTATTGGCAAAAGAGTAAGTGAGATTTCAACTTCTCATGGCGGCAAGTAAGAAGATGCTTCTCTTCTGCGTTGCTGCTGAGTAGTTGGATATACCACCCTGAAGATGGAGGAAGTGAGGACATCTGAAATCTCAGTAATCTTGTACCACGGTAAGTGGTGCAACAACCCAGAAGAGTATGTTCTATCTGAGGATGGGGACAGACTCCAGTCCTTGAACCGTGATTTGTTAGTCAATGAGGACTGGATGATGTCTAAGAAGTTTGTTTTCTTCAGGACATGACATGACTTTGTAAAAGAGTTTTAAGGACCACTGGCGTCACTGAAATCAGCAGTGGGTAAGTTTTATTATATCAAATTGTCTCTTGAAGATACCACAGATCTCAGCTACTTCCAATGTTTCTATGAAAATAGTAGGAAAGGAAATATATTTCATGCTTTTTCATTTAAGCATCATGAAAAGAATCTGCAAGACAATATAATTAAACTGTCTTATCTGTGATACCAGTCACGTAATCAGAGATAATTTTGGTGGCACTGGAGTAGGTTCTTTGGCTTGCCATTCCATCATTGTCCTATAAGGTGTGCGATAGCTCTGACTAAGCAACATTCCGATTGCCTATGTAAGAAGTATGGGCTTTAACCCAGGATTTGGCTGTCACTGAGGTAACCGTGGTTTCTCTCAATAGAAATACAGATTAAAATAAGATCATTTCTTTAACTGTGTTCAGTGCTGTAAACGGGTTCAGGCAGTATCTGTGGCATAGTTCTTGTCATCCCTAAACATCTTCCTGAGCAGCTGCGTGCGTAGAGAAAGAAGTTGGGACACATGTGGTGATAAGAAGGACAAAGTTACGATAATTCAGAAAAATTTGCACCACTGTCTCACAGCTCCAGCGTCTTCAGGCAGTAGAAGTTTCAAAGTCAGCCGCAATTAGCAGGACAACGCAGACAAAGAAGAGAGAAACCGGGAAATAAAAATTGACAGATCTAAAGTCACGCAAAAGAGAGAGAAAAATGCCTCGGATCAGAATGAAACATTGTGAAGAAAACATGATGGTAATGCAAAATGGAGGCGAATGCTGGGTAGTTTCGCGAGAGCTTACATTGGTACCAAGTGGGCTGCACACATAACGAAAAGGCCATATCTCGTGTGCCATTTCTGTCTGAGACAAAAGAGTGACCAAGTAAAGACATATTTGATATTATCACAGAGGCGACTTTGAAGATGGTCGTCTTCTGGGTTGCACATAAGTTTACTGATATCTCAAAGGTGCTTGCTGCCTCTATCGTCAGGGCGACCATCGTCCGGCTGTTTGTGCAGGGCAGTCCTTGTCTTACCTTCGGAGCAGTGGAAACATCCTGAAGGTGTGCTTCCAGATGCGTGTGAATATTAACATTTACACTGGAACTTATTTGGCAATATTGCACTGTCAAACAGCCCGGATGCTTCTAAGGTAAGTAGTCCTTAGTTTACAGTACATGATTGTTCTCCCAGTCCTACTTACCAGTCTCGCATTCCTCGTCAATCTTTCTACTCCGATTTTATCTCGCCTTGAAGGTATGCTGTCAATCATCGCCCTGATGATAGCAGCAGCAGGCACGTCTTCCATAAACTTCTACCAGACTACATTGGCCAACGCATTGAGAACCTCAAATTGCACTCATTAAAATTTTGTGGATAAGTTTTTCGAGGGCTGCTAGAATTTGTTGTAAAGCTTGACGAGAATTTAAAAACTCATTTTGAAACTGCTATCGTTTTCAAAGGTAACTCCAAGACAATCCAAAATGAGCTGCTAGATTGTAGTTTGAGAGTTTGCCGAGCTGGAATAGCTGTTGAAATTAGTCGTGAAAAATTTCTAGCTGTTGTGTTCCATGTCACAACAGATGTTTCTGAGAAAAAACAGGAATTAGTTGTCTTTCTCCATGAAAATGAACCCACAGTGTATGAAAGGTTGTGGGTGTTTTACAACGCCAATTCACAAGAGGCAGAGTTTTTGTCAGATATGTTTTATAAAAACTGGGTGTTGTTTTGAAATGTGACCTCAACTGTCAGTTCCCACTGGCCAGCGCGACACAAAGCAACGGACGGTCTACCAGCAACATCTTACTACCTGCCGTCCACCGTTAGTTTCCAGCAGAGAGCGCGAAACAAAGGAACAGCAACTCTGAAGATGAGAACAAAGATTGTTATCGAAACGTTGGCAGAAGAAATTATGGGTCCAGGTAGGAGATAGGTAGTACATAGAGGTGTAAGTATAATTAAACACGAAACCCCGTGTAGTGAGATTAAGGAGAGGTACTGAACTTAACAACACTGCTCACAAGAGAAGTGTGCAGACAACTCAAGGCGCTGTGGGCTGCTGCTTGTTTATTTGCAGTTTGTTTAACGACGCTGTCAGTAGATCAGACTATAAGCCTACAGCCTAAAAATGATCGGATGATTAAAGAGAAATTAATTCGAATGATGCGGTCTTTGCCTCATTCAAAGTGCCACAGTATTTGCTGAGGGAGACCACGAATAACCTCAGACAGGACAGTAGGTCTCTGGACCGATATTTCAGTCCAGGAACTCGCGAATACGAAGCGCGAGCACTAATCAATCACTCGACCGCGACGTTCGGCGTAGTGGAGTAACATCACGGTGATGTCAGGGGAAGACGTTGCAGCCCTTCGGCGTGAAGAACAAACTG
The DNA here is from genome assembly GCF_977971745.1 of Zootermopsis nevadensis. Classification (NCBI taxonomy): domain Eukaryota; kingdom Metazoa; phylum Arthropoda; class Insecta; order Blattodea; family Termopsidae; genus Zootermopsis; species Zootermopsis nevadensis. The sequence continues at coordinate 16,300,043 of NW_028259162.1, forward strand.
TATCACAGAAACTTGTCCTCTGCGTCCATATGTGCTATCTGGGTTCGCCCTAGATGGAAAGGGTGACTGTCTCCTTGTTGTCACTACTACCTACTTTCCTTTCTGTCAATCTGTTCCCTAGCTTCGATATTTTCCCGTCAGAGTGCGCTCTGGTCTTTTGTTGTCTTGGGACGTGCGGGACCAAACTGAGTCCCTCACTCTTGGGCTGGAGGATGACTCCCCGGACTTCGAGAGAACGGACTGGGGTGCATTCCAGGCTTGCCTCGAAAGCAGACTCCCGGAGAATCCCGTGGTAAACGACGAGGAGGCAATCGACAAATGCGTCGAGTAGCTGACCAGTGCTATCCTGGAAGCCACAGCAGCGTCCGCTCCCAAGCTTCGACCGCCGCTTTGACAGGCGACCGCCCCTCCCGTTAGTATTCAGGATGAAATACGCCTGAAGAACCGGCTGAGGAGGCGGTGGCAGGTCACGAGGGACCCCGCTCTCAAGACCCAGGTCAACCGACTCCAGAGGTCGGTGACCTATCGGCTCAACGAGTGGCGGAACGAACAGTGGAGCGACACGCAGGAATCCTTGGACTGCGAGGACCAGTCGCTTTGGAAGATGACTAAGCGGGTGATGCGAGTCCCCACTCCGTCGCCCCCCTTGCTAGTGCCGGGAGGACTGGCTCTCTCAGACTCAGAGAAGGCAGAAGCCCTGGCCGACAACCTTGAGGTCCAGTTCCAGCCGGTGGACGACCCGTCGGACACGGCTGTAATTGACATGGGTAACGAGGTGATGCGAGCATACGCGTATGCCCCTGCAAGTGACCCGAAATTAACCAGCCCCTCGGAGGTCTTTCAGGCCATCAAGGGACTCAAGGTTGGCAAGGCTCCGGGTCCCAACGGTATACCGAACAGGGTCCTGAGACCTCTTCCACGGCGCGCGATAACCTTTCTCACGAAAGTGTTCAACGCGGTCCTCCGCAGGCAGCACTTCCCCTCGGCATGGAAACACGCTCGCGTGATGGCCATACTAAAACCTGGGAAGGACCCCACGCTACCTTCTTCCTACAGACATATCAGTTTTCTTGACACGGTCAGCAAGCTCTGAGAGAGGGTCCTACACGAGGTCAGCGAACGCGGGCTGCTGCGCGACGAGCAGTTTATGTTTCGACCCAGACACAGCATGTCGATGCAGCGGCTCGCCTCGTCGAAAGGGTCAACAGAAACTCTGACGAGAGGCAGCTAAACGGCGCGGTTTTCCTGGGCGTGGCTAAAGCCTTCGACACAGTCTGGGTCGAAGGCCTATACAAGCTGACCGTCCTCAACTTCCCGTCGTACCTGGTGAAAACCATCTCTTCCTACCTCGCTGGCCCGACGAAAAATGCCGCATCGCCGAGGTACATGAATGGAACGCAGAAATGAAAAGCGAGAGCAAGTGCGCCCTCGAGTAAGGCGAGGAGCGCCCGAGTACATGACTGGAAACGAGAACAATGTGACTGAATTAAGCACGGTCGGAAGAGCTCGAATACCTTACAACAAATAACATTGGTGTTCGAACTGGTAGTACCCAAGACGACGACACATTCCGTGCAACGCAACTGAGGATTCGCGGGGGTGGGAATTCTTTGTGCTTTTATCACACCACGTTTTTCAGCAATGAATTTGTACAAAACATTTAACTCTTCATTATTATAGATCTTGATAATGCGTCATCCAAATACACTTAATTCATATATTCTAAACCAGAGTACGTATCACTGGAAGCGGACCGGTACCAGAGTTCACAACTAATAAGGATTGCGCATACTTGTGCCCGGAAGTATCTCGTTCTATATTTCCACATATTTCATTATTATAGCCCGATGTATATTGCAGCCTGTGGCAACGTGTCCCTGTCTCTGCTGTTCCCGCTTCCAAAAGTTCCGGTTTCACAGCCCGTCTTGCCTCTTCCTTAGGTAAAACACGAGGGCATCTGGCACAGCAGGTCGTGTTCTTGGAATCTCACACTCCCACGGTGACACGAAAGTTAACTTGGGTGGTGAAAATATAATTTCACGTGTGTCGTATTTTGCCAGACAAGGGCTCCAATACCACATTTTTCAGCTCAGGGAAAATTTACTTCTGTATTACGTACATACTGTAGTATCCGCTCTTTCTGTTAATGTAAAGCCTTCAACTTAGCGCATTTCATAAAGTCCGCGCCACTAAGATGCACGAAGTGGAAACTTCCTTCCAGATTCTAAAAGAACCTCACGCTTTCTCTTCCTGGTCCATTTTAATAATATACCAAAGACATAAAAAGTGACCGGGAGTAAAGAATTACGCCAGCAACAAAAGCAGTGCGGGTGCAGAATTAATCGCAAGAAGAGCTGCTGAAGTTCAGAACGGTTCCAACTAGGCAAGTGACGGCTACTAAAAGAACACAGGACACTGCCTCTTAAGAGGACACCTCTTCAAACTGGGGAAAGTAAATCATCCCATTTGTATAAAATGCTACGTAGAAGCAGCTTTGCATGTTCTTTGCTACTGCGAGGCTCCGGCTCCATGTGCATACATGCACAATTACAGTAACAACGGGGAAACTAAAGGTACAATTTGGCTGCACGCGACAGAGACAAGCGACCGAGGCAGGCGACAGAGTTACGAGACCGAGACTGGTCGCTTCCTGTCTGCTCTCTGTACAATCGTATGAAGTACAATTACGAGCGCGAGACAAAGACAGGCGACAGAGACAAAGCACAGGAGACCGCTCTCGGACCAATAGTGTCTCGCGACGGGCTCAGGCAGCACGTGTGTTGTTGAGTAAAATAATGGCAGAAATTAAATTTACTGGTGACCAAGATGAGCAATTGGTAGAATTAGTAACAGAAAACCGACCACTGACCACCGACAGAAAGATCCTTCTTCGCGTCTGGTTTTGAATATTGAACTCAAAGGTTTTCTTTGTTTCTTTCGCAACAAATAACACAGCAACACATCATCTTCTTCTTCTTCTTTGAGTAACCTTTTTAGAAGCATTTTTGTACTCATTTTTTACAGAATATGTGCACGTATGTCTCAACAAAACAAAGAAAACAAACAGTTTGCCGCATGTCTCGGTCGTCACCTCAAAAGTATGTGGCGACAAGCTGCGATGTGTCCGTCTCCCGTCTCTGTCGCCTGCCTCGGTCGCTTGTCTCTGTCGCGTGCAGCCAAATTGTACCTTTACAGTGCGCCCAACCCTTGCTTGACAGGAATTTCGAAGAGGACGAGACGACGCTTTCTATTGAGAATATAGGCGCGCTAAAGTAATGCAAGTCCCCCTCAGAAGTGACTGTAATTGCTAGTACAGTCAGTGCTAAACCTATTGGAGACCACTTAGGTAGCCACTTGTTATCCCTTATTTGGCAGGCCATCCAAGAAACAGGGCAGAAAGGAAAAGACACAAAGAGGAAAGTGATAGAATGAGATTAGAAAACGAAAGAAAAACTGAGGAAATTAGGAAACGGGAGAAGGAGGAAAGGGAAGAACTCGAAAGAGAAGAAAGCAGGAAAGGAAGGAAAATAGAGAAAGACGAGATAAATTGCAAAATGACATTGCACAAATTCCAGAGCAGTTGTCGAAACAGTTCAGGTCCCAAATAGCGAGCATGTTTTTACAAAAATGAAAGATGAAACCAGTAAGCTCAAGGAGTCTGTGGCTGCCCTGCGGCAAGAAATTGAGAGAATGAATGAGAAATTAGTTGATGTAACAGAGAGCGTGAATGGGAATGTGAGTGAGAGGTTAACATCACACATGTCAGAGGCAGAAAGTAATACTAGGACATGGTGATTCGAGCAGTAGCTCGGTTCAGAGATCGTCTTCTACCCCTGTAGCGAATGATGAAACCCGGCCAGAGAGTGAGAGGTTAATAGCGGTAGCGACCATGATGCCAGTTGTGTCAGTCACTATTGGCAACGCTGACGGTGAGGCGCACAGACCGCGTGAACTTGCCGAGCTAACCCATCCCCAATGCCCCAGCCACGTTTTGAACGACATTGTGTTAGCAAAATTTTTCGATTGCCATAAACAGAACGTGGTGCAACTCTTGCAGGAGCTGGATGATTACTATCGTTTGATGTCCGCCCCAGAATCATTGAAGTTACAAGTCGCGGTACAGGCGATTAGTGATTTGTATTCTAGGCAGTGGTTGACCGCAGTGTACGAGGTCTCGACAGACTCTGACCACACTTTCGACCCCGGCGGAGGGCGGAGGCCGGACAATGATCAAAACAACGGCCGAAATCATTCGGAAACGACCGCAGGATGATGTAGAGGGCCAAACATTATCCAGTTATGAGGGTAGGCACCCACGTTCTGAGGCTAAGAGATGAAAAATTGGGAGTGCCTGACGTGAATCGCGCAAGTGAACATTTTAATTTGGAGTTTGGAGGAGACGCAGATAACGTCACTGTATATTACATTAATGAGGGAAATCTTCAAGGTTGTCCTCACGTAAAGATAAAGATAGGAAGTAGAGAAAAAGTTGTTCTGATTGACAGCAGAACAGAAGTAGGCGTGATGTCTGAGAGAGAGAGAGCAAATTGTGTGTTGTCATCGGCATGGCAATCAAGGTCAAGAGCAAGCTTGGCTTGAATTCGGATTAGGGCGTGACTTCATGACAGCGCCACAGTTGACGACAGAAGCCATATCGGAAGCAAATTTTTAGGTTGAGTACCAGGTGATAATGGATTTTGCTAATAGAAGTTTTTCAATGAAGAAAGACACGAATTCTTTGTCAATGCGATGGCAGGGGGAGGGCGGTATCGAACCCGAACAACTTAGCAGATTTTCCTCAGTCGCTGCAAACATTAGATCAAGACCGATCTCAACCTGGCGTGAGTGTTAAAGGCAAAATATTATGTTTAAATATTTTATTAATTATTAATTAATGCGGTTCAGACCTGTTAATGAGATGATTGAGCTTGTTTCTGCCGCCCAGATAAGAATTACATTAAGGAGAGAGCGAGAAAAAAATGGCCTTCCCAAATCGAATGTCCTTAGGTCCTGTTCTCCTGTGGCTAACCCTAATTCTGGCCCTGATTATTCAGTGTTTATCACAAAACAATATATATATTTTGTTAAATTTCACGTACCCCCGGGGGTACGCGTACCCCAGGTTGAATACCACTGCCCTAGTCCACTTGATAGTAAACATTCCTCCTGCACCGCCCCAGGAACGACTACTCCCCGCAGGGCTTTTCTCCTGGTCTGTGGACAGTAAACCCTTTGTTGCTTGGAGTTCGTCGTGAAGACGTAAATGTTGAAGATAGTGGGGCGTGGTTCCCCGACACTTTAAATATTATTAGGAATTACGAGAGTCCTGAGGAAGGATCAGATGCTGTAGTCCAGCATCATAATTGTGATGAGACTTCGAGGGATGGCTCGGCGCTTCAGGAATGCGACCACGGTTGGGATACAGAGCAGGGCGATGCTAGATCTGTTTCGGTCCAGGAACTGCTGTAGGTCTGTGTAAGGACGAAAGGGAGAGGTAGTTTAGGATGCTGATAAAGTACAAGAATTCTTTTACTACACAACCGGGAAAGTGTTCACTGAAGAAGTACTACGATTTGTTGACAAATTAAAGATGACATAAATTTTTGTAAGAGAAACCATAAACGGAGTCTTCGCTTACGAATGACGATTGAGAGGCGGTGACGATCTTAGGATGATGGTACTTTTTTGGTTAAATAAATGCTTTTCTTTGTCGCCATCGCGCGAACTACGTATTTTTGCTTTCCCTGTTATGAGTGGCTTCGCTGGTTCAATCGGTGAACTCCTTGTAAATTAAGGGCACAGAGCATAGTACGTAAGTTGTAGAGATTGTGTGTGTGGTTTGTCAATGGATGAGTCTGCACGAATTCTATGATGTAATTGCCGAGGGTCTAGCAAAAGACAGGTAAACGTTGAAGGAGATCAGTCAGGTGGATAAACTCATTCAAAGGACAGATGGAGCGCCTTTTGTGACGTGTGTGGGTGAGCCAACCCTACGAAGTGTGACATATGAGTGCACCCGAACTGACTAGGACGAGGACTATACCAGAAGTGAGTGCTCGGATGCAAGAGTAGAGCTGGTTACCGTACTCATATCCTGAACATGTCGCAAGGCGAAATTGGTAAACTTAACAAACGACTCCAAACATGCAGAGGTCGATTGAAGGTATCAAACACCATGTCACGTGTATTCCTAGATGTTGTATACCTCTGATTGAAATTAATCAATTAAGTAAGTGGTTTAATTTAAGTACATCCTGTAGGCGGATGACGCCAGCCTTCTAGAATAGTACTTACTAACATGAATAGAGAAGATTTATGACTTTGGTCTAATGGTAACTTGTTACAGCGTTAGAGTAACTATGGATGTTATGTAGATTTAAAGTTTCTTGCTAAATTGTTATAGACTCAAATGTTACGCGTGTGACCATGTTCAAAATTTGTAGCCAAATGCCAAACCGACGCGCTGATGGAAGCGGCATGTCCCTGGTTCGAAACATTCAAACCTTACATGCAACTCTTGCGTCTAATTGGTTCTTTAAAATTGCCTCATTGACACTCCTTAAAATGCACATTCCGGTGAGTGACAATGAACCTTTATGTCCAAACTGACTTTTGGCATACTGAAACCATAAATGTCAGAGTGTGACACATGGGGCTACACCAAAGTCACGATAAATTACTATCCATTAAAGTAAAAACCAAAACTTCCAGGCCTCGAAGGTCCTCGCACATCTGTGTCTTAATCACTTGGGTAGATGCCACGAAATGGAAGTATCTGTCCCAGTACAACACTCCAAACACCACACAAAGTTACAATTTTGAAAAGGAAACTAAAATAAATTCAGGTTAATGAATAATAAGAAATTAAACAGTATGATTAAGTCTACATCAGCAGAAGATGTAATTTGGACTGTTACACTACACTTCTTAAATGTGACTATTTTTAACAATGCCTTCTATGATGTTACCCAATCTCCCGCTGCGTGATTAGGTATTTAATGTAGACAGACGAGATGATTAGATTAAGTGGGCAACAGAGTGTAGGGGAATTTCGCCGTTTTTACAACTCCCTCAATATACATAAAAGAAGGAAGTTACAATGGAATGGGTTTGCACCTCCGACGAGGGCACCAAGAAAAATGTGCAGCTTCTGGAACATCCAAAATACGAGTCTAGTTATTAAGTTATTAAACGACGTTCGGTGATGAAGTAGATGACGAGGTAGAGAGTCACTCTGTAGTTACTGAGGAAAACCGCTGAGTGATGATAGCCTGATGATGGTTGGAATCCGCCAACTGCCGACCGTTGCCACTGTACTGACCTGCTAAATGACTGTGGTGACGATGGCAGAATGATGTTAAGTACGTGTATTGGCGTAATAATTGTGTGGATGAGGTTTTCTCTTTCTTTCAGCTTTAGTTATTGAACCTTGGAGTTCTGTTGTCACGCGGCGGAGCTGGTGTGCGACAGAGAGAGAGAGAGAGAGAGAAGTACATGAATCCCTACTAGATGGCAGAACGGGTGAAAGTGTATACTAGGATTAAGAATATTTACATAATTGATAAAAATAAGATATTATTGAGTCGCATCCCTCTCAGAACGGTACAACAAGCCCTTGCCTTGCGTTCCGTAACGTCAAAATGCCGGATGACAGCAAAAATGTTTTTGAAGTTACAAGTATATCTTGCAGTACTCGCGGACGCCATGCGTCAGATAATGTATTTCAGCGTCGCGACGCCTGATAAGGGCATCGCTTCTCGGCCTTTTGGCTAAGATCAAAGTGTAGTATCTGTTCTTATCAGCTTAATATCTGATACGTCCTGCATCGCAGGACCAGAATATTAAACTGATTTTTGGAAAATGACGGAGTGCTAGGAGCTTGCTCCACCTCTGTCACGGGTTGGCCCGGTATTGCAGTACCTCCGGGATCGGCCCACCTTAATCAACTCATTGTTAGGTTTTTATTTACTCATTACGGCTGTTTTTTTACCAGTTCGTAGTGTTTTATGAACTTCTTTTGTTTTGCGTGCGCGGCGATTCTTTTTCCGCCACGCTGCGATAGTTCAAACAGGTGAGCATAGTAATCAAATACTACACGCAGAAAGGCCTCAAACTCATAATTGTGATAGGTGTTACCTAACGTTCGTTTTTAACGTTTCGTGGTGTTCATTTTACGGGCTAAGGTTATTATCTGTTCTTTTATCAACTTAATATTTGATACGTCTTGGATCGCAGCATCATTACATTAAACATATTAGATAGATAAATACAAAAGAATTAGAAGAAAATGGAGAATAGAAATTATGAAGCTTTACATAACTCAGTTTTCTCCAGAATCCTGTTGTTGTCCCTCTCTTAGATCCAATAATTTTCTACAGCAACTTGTTCTCAAACATCAGATTTCACACCCATGCAAGGAAATGCGTAAAACTGAAATCTTAAGCCATCATGGCTGTCAGGATGTCAATCATGATCTTCCAGATATTTATAACTTGTGGTCATGTAGGTGGTTACCAAAGTTTCAGAGCATCACAGCCTAGAAGACTTCCAATGGCAAATAAAATTATATTTCTCTAGACAGTAGAAAAGAAAAGAATTCCGAACAGATGTAAGTTTCTCTTAATATCTTCATGGATGTGATTTTAATTTGTTATTGTCATTTTGAAACATTTTAATTTTACCATATTTTCAGAGGGGGTTTGTGGTGTCTTTATATTATGATGTCCTCATGAGCTCTGATATGATTCTGTTAATATGGCAATGAACTTTTGCTTTATTTAATAACCAGAAAATCTAGAGTATAGTCTCAAGTTGTCTATCTATAGGTTCTTGTCTTGGCCAAAGTGGAAGATACAAACAAGTTGGTACATGTAGGACAGACTCACACAGAAAAGTATAAATTGTACAAACGATCATGAATGTTAAATTGAAATATTTTAGAAACATTGATAACGATAGAAATAGGTCTGCAATTACTAACGATGGTATAGTTGCTGTTTCTGAACACTGGAACAAGAGCAATTTGTTTCCGGAAAGACGGAAATTACACATTAGTTAAACTGAGATTAGAAATAAAAGTTAACAAGGAGGTAAAAGTATCAGAACAACCCTTAATTACGAATGATGTAACTCCATCCGGTCCAGCACACTTGGAAGCTCTAAGGGGCTGAATGGCCCTGCTGATTTCAACAGCAGAGACAGAAGCAGTGAGTAAAAAGTATCATCAATACTGTCTCTTTTTACCTGAGGATATAAATGGATCCAGTTCACAAAATATTGTACTCTTTTGAATAGTAGACAATAGATAAAGTCCAAGAATGTAGCAATCCAAACTTTTGACTAGGTGGACACATTTAATGTGAGTAAAATTATGCCAAGAACACCAAGAAATGGGGTGTGTCCTCTCATAACTGTTTAGTCAAGTAACTCAGCATTGAGGAATGTGTCAAAGGCTTCAATAGTGTTGCCAATTATTGCATGTACTTGGTACTTTACTTTGATACTTTGACAACTCATTCAAGTGCCTGAGCACTGTGGTCCCAATGTCTTTTTTTGTTGGCTTGATCTATAGACATTCGGTAGGACTCCTTGGATGAGGGATCGGCCCGTCTCAAGGCCTCTATCTGTACACAGGACAGCACAAGAGAAAAACGCGGACAAACATCCATGGCTTGAGTGGGATTCGAACCCACGGTCCCAGCGACCAAGTAGCACAAGGCCCACGCCTCAGACCACGCGGCCACTGCGGACCCCTATTATTGCATATAAAAAGCTTAAAGCACAATATTTTGAGGGATTCATAAGGTAAAAGAACTAGGGTCTGCAAGGAATATACATTTTTTTACACTGACTGATATGTTTTAATGAAGCTTCATAGCTTTTTGAACACATTTAGGATAAATTTTGAAGAACAGTGGCAGAAGTGTGAAGACTGAATGACTCAAAGTGAGAAACGATCTTTAAGGCATAAAATACTGCCAGGTCAACTTCATCTACGAATTGTATGGGAGTTGTAGACTAGTTAGTGTAAGGTGTGTGTTCTTATGTTCTAACCCTGAGACTGACGAAGAAATTGCATGTGTTTCTCAATCTTTATTTTACTCCTTGAATTCATATGTTAAAGAAACAGAATTTCCAATTCAATGTCCAATGAACAAAATTGCTAATGTGAGAAAGGTGAAGGCTGTTACAGCCAGCAGGATCTGATGTCCAGAGCAGTAAGATCCTGATTATGGAGGCAGCAAGTGCCTCTGAAGCGTTAGTAAACTTCTGCTGGACTTATTGGTGCAGTAACCTAGAAGACAGCAATCTTTAAGGGTGGATCAAATGTTACCTAGAGGTTTCCTTTGTTTCCCTTAGATCTCATTTCTCAACCTATGGTAAGTGTATCACTGGTGGCACACGAGCCAATGTTGAGTGGTACGCAAACTAAGTAAGAAAATCAAAATTTTATATTTACATTAATAACAGTTTTCCCTGAACGCATTTGGTTGGTGGTACATTTAATGTTTTAAATTGGAATTAGTGGTACACCGGCAAAAGAGGTTGAGAACCCCTGCTTTAGATAATAATGGAGTATTGGTGTTATTTTTCACAGCCATTTCATGTAATGGGATAAGAGTGTAAGAGTGTACATGTAGGGGGAGAGTACCTAGAGAGAGAAATAAAAGAGTGAATACTACCTAATAAAAAATGGGTAAGATGATTTACTGGCATGCACTGATCAAAATTCCAGGTCAGATTTGAATCAGTGTTGGCATTAAGTATAAATCATGTTCCTATTGATTTTTGTATCTACTATGTTTTTATTTTATATAATGTTTGATGTGTGTTACAGTACATAGAAGAAACACAGATTAACATTTCAGAAGTAAATTATAAGACACAAGATTCAGACATAAAATATAATACTGAGGTTAAAGGTGATTACTATGAAACATGCAGTTTGATACAAACTACTGAAATAAGAAGAAACAGAGACAGCAACGCATCTCCTCTTACATGAACAGTGAATAATTTAAGTGAAAACTAGCAACTCCATAATCAGAGGATTTGAGGTTTTTAGGCTGGTAAATCTGAAGATGGCTGTCTTCTGAGTTGTTACTTCTGGCAGGGGGTGACACAGTTTAATCATGATCTCTAATTGGTAGTGCTTGATCTGGCAGCAGGCAAGTCATAACACCCAATTAAAAATTTCTCAGTTTTTTTACAAACTCATTTATTATATTCTGAACGGCTAAATGTAAGTTGAATCTCCAGAACCTAATCATTTATCTAGTGACTGAAATAAAGAAGGAGTAGTATGTACAGTAAATATTTTGCAGAAGATTCTTTTTTTTTTTAACATTTAAGTTATAAGGTTAAAAATTATATTGCAAACAAAAATTCTTGGTGTACGTATCTGTTTTCCTTCATGTAACAAAAAGTATACAGATACCAAAAATAATATTCTTAGAAAAAAGGAACTATAATTTACCATCATTACAAGAATCTTGCATGAAAGGGAAAGTACCTGCACAGTACACAGTTCAACTGAGGTATGGCATGGTGAGAACCACTCAGTCTGTCCATGTTTAAAGGGTAAATTCTCTGTTTTCTTTGTTGTGGAGCATGCATGAATGTGCAGACTGGAAATTCTGGTCAAGTGATGAAGCTATCCGCTCCTCCTGCCAGAAGTAACAACTCAGAAGACAGCCATCTTCAGATTTACCAGCCTAAAAACCTCAAATCCTCTGATTATGGAGTTGCTAGTTTTCACTTAAATTATTCACTGTTCATGTAAGAGGAGATGCGTTGCTGTCTCTGTTTCTTCTTATTTCAGTAGTTTGTATCAAACTGCATGTTTCATAGTAATCACCTTTAACCTCAGTATTATATTTTATGTCTGAATCTTGTGTCTTATAATTTACTTCTGAAATGTTAATCTGTGTTTCTTCTATGTACTGTAACACACATCAAACATTATATAAAATAAAAACATAGTAGATACAAAAATCAATAGGAACATGATTTATACTTAATGCCAACACTGATTCAAATCTGACCTGGAATTTTGATCAGTGCATGCCAGTAAATCATCTTACCCATTTTTTATTAGGTAGTATTCACTCTTTTATTTCTCTCTCTAGGTACTCTCCCCCTACATGTACACTCTTACACTCTTATCCCATTACATGAAATGGCTGTGAAAAATAACACCAATACTCCATTATTATCTAAAGCAGGGGTTCTCAACCTCTTTTGCCGGTGTACCACTAATTCCAATTTAAAACATTAAATGTACCACCAACCAAATGCGTTCAGGGAAAACTGTTATTAATGTAAATATAAAATTTTGATTTTCTTACTTAGTTTGCGTACCACTCAACATTGGCTCGTGTGCCACCAGTGATACACTTACCATAGGTTGAGAAATGAGATCTAAGGGAAACAAAGGAAACCTCTAGGTAACATTTGATCCACCCTTAAAGATTGCTGTCTTCTAGGTTACTGCACCAATAAGTCCAGCAGAAGTTTACTAACGCTTCAGAGGCACTTGCTGCCTCCATAATCAGGATCTTACTGCTCTGGACATCAGATCCTGCTGGCTGTAACAGCCTTCACCTTTCTCACATTAGCAATTTTGTTCATTGGACATTGAATTGGAAATTCTGTTTCTTTAACATATGAATTCAAGGAGTAAAATAAAGATTGAGAAACACATGCAATTTCTTCGTCAGTCTCAGGGTTAGAACATAAGAACACACACCTTACACTAACTAGTCTACAACTCCCATACAATTCGTAGATGAAGTTGACCTGGCAGTATTTTATGCCTTAAAGATCGTTTCTCACTTTGAGTCATTCAGTCTTCACACTTCTGCCACTGTTCTTCAAAATTTATCCTAAATGTGTTCAAAAAGCTATGAAGCTTCATTAAAACATATCAGTCAGTGTAAAAAAATGTATATTCCTTGCAGACCCTAGTTCTTTTACCTTATGAATCCCTCAAAATATTGTGCTTTAAGCTTTTTATATGCAATAATAGGGGTCCGCAGTGGCCGCGTGGTCTGAGGCGTGGGCCTTGTGCTACTTGGTCGCTGGGACCGTGGGTTCGAATCCCACTCAAGCCATGGATGTTTGTCCGCGTTTTTCTCTTGTGCTGTCCTGTGTACAGATAGAGGCCTTGAGACGGGCCGATCCCTCATCCAAGGAGTCCTACCGAATGTCTATAGATCAAGCCAACAAAAAAAGACATTGGGACCACAGTGCTCAGGCACTTGAATGAGTTGTCAAAGTATCAAAGTAAAGTACCAAGTACATGCAATAATTGGCAACACTATTGAAGCCTTTGACACATTCCTCAATGCTGAGTTACTTGACTAAACAGTTATGAGAGGACACACCCCATTTCTTGGTGTTCTTGGCATAATTTTACTCACATTAAATGTGTCCACCTAGTCAAAAGTTTGGATTGCTACATTCTTGGACTTTATCTATTGTCTACTATTCAAAAGAGTACAATATTTTGTGAACTGGATCCATTTATATCCTCAGGTAAAAAGAGACAGTATTGATGATACTTTTTACTCACTGCTTCTGTCTCTGCTGTTGAAATCAGCAGGGCCATTCAGCCCCTTAGAGCTTCCAAGTGTGCTGGACCGGATGGAGTTACATCATTCGTAATTAAGGGTTGTTCTGATACTTTTACCTCCTTGTTAACTTTTATTTCTAATCTCAGTTTAACTAATGTGTAATTTCCGTCTTTCCGGAAACAAATTGCTCTTGTTCCAGTGTTCAGAAACAGCAACTATACCATCGTTAGTAATTGCAGACCTATTTCTATCGTTATCAATGTTTCTAAAATATTTCAATTTAACATTCATGATCGTTTGTACAATTTATACTTTTCTGTGTGAGTCTGTCCTACATGTACCAACTTGTTTGTATCTTCCACTTTGGCCAAGACAAGAACCTATAGATAGACAACTTGAGACTATACTCTAGATTTTCTGGTTATTAAATAAAGCAAAAGTTCATTGCCATATTAACAGAATCATATCAGAGCTCATGAGGACATCATAATATAAAGACACCACAAACCCCCTCTGAAAATATGGTAAAATTAAAATGTTTCAAAATGACAATAACAAATTAAAATCACATCCATGAAGATATTAAGAGAAACTTACATCTGTTCGGAATTCTTTTCTTTTCTACTGTCTAGAGAAATATAATTTTATTTGCCATTGGAAGTCTTCTAGGCTGTGATGCTCTGAAACTTTGGTAACCACCTACATGACCACAAGTTATAAATATCTGGAAGATCATGATTGACATCCTGACAGCCATGATGGCTTAAGATTTCAGTTTTACGCATTTCCTTGCATGGGTGTGAAATCTGATGTTTGAGAACAAGTTGCTGTAGAAAATTATTGGATCTAAGAGAGGGACAACAACAGGATTCTGGAGAAAACTGAGTTATGTAAAGCTTCATAATTTCTATTCTCCATTTTCTTCTAATTCTTTTGTATTTATCTATCTAATATGTTTAATGTAATGATGCTGCGATCCAAGACGTATCAAATATTAAGTTGATAAAAGAACAGATAATAACCTTAGCCCGTAAAATGAACACCACGAAACGTTAAAAACGAACGTTAGGTAACACCTATCACAATTATGAGTTTGAGGCCTTTCTGCGTGTAGTATTTGATTACTATGCTCACCTGTTTGAACTATCGCAGCGTGGCGGAAAAAGAATCGCCGCGCACGCAAAACAAAAGAAGTTCATAAAACACTACGAACTGGTAAAAAAACAGCCGTAATGAGTAAATAAAAACCTAACAATGAGTTGATTAAGGTGGGCCGATCCCGGAGGTACTGCAATACCGGGCCAACCCGTGACAGAGGTGGAGCAAGCTCCTAGCACTCCGTCATTTTCCAAAAATCAGTTTAATATTCTGGTCCTGCGATGCAGGACGTATCAGATATTAAGCTGATAAGAACAGATACTACACTTTGATCTTAGCCAAAAGGCCGAGAAGCGATGCCCTTATCAGGCGTCGCGACGCTGAAATACATTATCTGACGCATGGCGTCCGCGAGTACTGCAAGATATACTTGTAACTTCAAAAACATTTTTGCTGTCATCCGGCATTTTGACGTTACGGAACGCAAGGCAAGGGCTTGTTGTACCGTTCTGAGAGGGATGCGACTCAATAATATCTTATTTTTATCAATTATGTAAATATTCTTAATCCTAGTATACACTTTCACCCGTTCTGCCATCTAGTAGGGATTCATGTACTTCTCTCTCTCTCTCTCTCTCTGTCGCACACCAGCTCCGCCGCGTGACAACAGAACTCCAAGGTTCAATAACTAAAGCTGAAAGAAAGAGAAAACCTCATCCACACAATTATTACGCCAATACACGTACTTAACATCATTCTGCCATCGTCACCACAGTCATTTAGCAGGTCAGTACAGTGGCAACGGTCGGCAGTTGGCGGATTCCAACCATCATCAGGCTATCATCACTCAGCGGTTTTCCTCAGTAACTACAGAGTGACTCTCTACCTCGTCATCTACTTCATCACCGAACGTCGTTTAATAACTTAATAACTAGACTCGTATTTTGGATGTTCCAGAAGCTGCACATTTTTCTTGGTGCCCTCGTCGGAGGTGCAAACCCATTCCATTGTAACTTCCTTCTTTTATGTATATTGAGGGAGTTGTAAAAACGGCGAAATTCCCCTACACTCTGTTGCCCACTTAATCTAATCATCTCGTCTGTCTACATTAAATACCTAATCACGCAGCGGGAGATTGGGTAACATCATAGAAGGCATTGTTAAAAATAGTCACATTTAAGAAGTGTAGTGTAACAGTCCAAATTACATCTTCTGCTGATGTAGACTTAATCATACTGTTTAATTTCTTATTATTCATTAACCTGAATTTATTTTAGTTTCCTTTTCAAAATTGTAACTTTGTGTGGTGTTTGGAGTGTTGTACTGGGACAGATACTTCCATTTCGTGGCATCTACCCAAGTGATTAAGACACAGATGTGCGAGGACCTTCGAGGCCTGGAAGTTTTGGTTTTTACTTTAATGGATAGTAATTTATCGTGACTTTGGTGTAGCCCCATGTGTCACACTCTGACATTTATGGTTTCAGTATGCCAAAAGTCAGTTTGGACATAAAGGTTCATTGTCACTCACCGGAATGTGCATTTTAAGGAGTGTCAATGAGGCAATTTTAAAGAACCAATTAGACGCAAGAGTTGCATGTAAGGTTTGAATGTTTCGAACCAGGGACATGCCGCTTCCATCAGCGCGTCGGTTTGGCATTTGGCTACAAATTTTGAACATGGTCACACGCGTAACATTTGAGTCTATAACAATTTAGCAAGAAACTTTAAATCTACATAACATCCATAGTTACTCTAACGCTGTAACAAGTTACCATTAGACCAAAGTCATAAATCTTCTCTATTCATGTTAGTAAGTACTATTCTAGAAGGCTGGCGTCATCCGCCTACAGGATGTACTTAAATTAAACCACTTACTTAATTGATTAATTTCAATCAGAGGTATACAACATCTAGGAATACACGTGACATGGTGTTTGATACCTTCAATCGACCTCTGCATGTTTGGAGTCGTTTGTTAAGTTTACCAATTTCGCCTTGCGACATGTTCAGGATATGAGTACGGTAACCAGCTCTACTCTTGCATCCGAGCACTCACTTCTGGTATAGTCCTCGTCCTAGTCAGTTCGGGTGCACTCATATGTCACACTTCGTAGGGTTGGCTCACCCACACACGTCACAAAAGGCGCTCCATCTGTCCTTTGAATGAGTTTATCCACCTGACTGATCTCCTTCAACGTTTACCTGTCTTTTGCTAGACCCTCGGCAATTACATCATAGAATTCGTGCAGACTCATCCATTGACAAACCACACACACAATCTCTACAACTTACGTACTATGCTCTGTGCCCTTAATTTACAAGGAGTTCACCGATTGAACCAGCGAAGCCACTCATAACAGGGAAAGCAAAAATACGTAGTTCGCGCGATGGCGACAAAGAAAAGCATTTATTTAACCAAAAAAGTACCATCATCCTAAGATCGTCACCGCCTCTCAATCGTCATTCGTAAGCGAAGACTCCGTTTATGGTTTCTCTTACAAAAATTTATGTCATCTTTAATTTGTCAACAAATCGTAGTACTTCTTCAGTGAACACTTTCCCGGTTGTGTAGTAAAAGAATTCTTGTACTTTATCAGCATCCTAAACTACCTCTCCCTTTCGTCCTTACACAGACCTACAGCAGTTCCTGGACCGAAACAGATCTAGCATCGCCCTGCTCTGTATCCCAACCGTGGTCGCATTCCTGAAGCGCCGAGCCATCCCTCGAAGTCTCATCACAATTATGATGCTGGACTACAGCATCTGATCCTTCCTCAGGACTCTCGTAATTCCTAATAATATTTAAAGTGTCGGGGAACCACGCCCCACTATCTTCAACATTTACGTCTTCACGACGAACTCCAAGCAACAAAGGGTTTACTGTCCACAGACCAGGAGAAAAGCCCTGCGGGGAGTAGTCGTTCCTGGGGCGGTGCAGGAGGAATGTTTACTATCAAGTGGACTAGGGCAGTGGTATTCAACCTGGGGTACGCGTACCCCCGGGGGTACGTGAAATTTAACAAAATATATATATTGTTTTGTGATAAACACTGAATAATCAGGGCCAGAATTAGGGTTAGCCACAGGAGAACAGGACCTAAGGACATTCGATTTGGGAAGGCCATTTTTTTCTCGCTCTCTCCTTAATGTAATTCTTATCTGGGCGGCAGAAACAAGCTCAATCATCTCATTAACAGGTCTGAACCGCATTAATTAATAATTAATAAAATATTTAAACATAATATTTTGCCTTTAACACTCACGCCAGGTTGAGATCGGTCTTGATCTAATGTTTGCAGCGACTGAGGAAAATCTGCTAAGTTGTTCGGGTTCGATACCGCCCTCCCCCTGCCATCGCATTGACAAAGAATTCGTGTCTTTCTTCATTGAAAAACTTCTATTAGCAAAATCCATTATCACCTGGTACTCAACCTAAAAATTTGCTTCCGATATGGCTTCTGTCGTCAACTGTGGCGCTGTCATGAAGTCACGCCCTAATCCGAATTCAAGCCAAGCTTGCTCTTGACCTTGATTGCCATGCCGATGACAACACACAATTTGCTCTCTCTCTCTCAGACATCACGCCTACTTCTGTTCTGCTGTCAATCAGAACAACTTTTTCTCTACTTCCTATCTTTATCTTTACGTGAGGACAACCTTGAAGATTTCCCTCATTAATGTAATATACAGTGACGTTATCTGCGTCTCCTCCAAACTCCAAATTAAAATGTTCACTTGCGCGATTCACGTCAGGCACTCCCAATTTTTCATCTCTTAGCCTCAGAACGTGGGTGCCTACCCTCATAACTGGATAATGTTTGGCCCTCTACATCATCCTGCGGTCGTTTCCGAATGATTTCGGCCGTTGTTTTGATCATTGTCCGGCCTCCGCCCTCCGCCGGGGTCGAAAGTGTGGTCAGAGTCTGTCGAGACCTCGTACACTGCGGTCAACCACTGCCTAGAATACAAATCACTAATCGCCTGTACCGCGACTTGTAACTTCAATGATTCTGGGGCGGACATCAAACGATAGTAATCATCCAGCTCCTGCAAGAGTTGCACCACGTTCTGTTTATGGCAATCGAAAAATTTTGCTAACACAATGTCGTTCAAAACGTGGCTGGGGCATTGGGGATGGGTTAGCTCGGCAAGTTCACGCGGTCTGTGCGCCTCACCGTCAGCGTTGCCAATAGTGACTGACACAACTGGCATCATGGTCGCTACCGCTATTAACCTCTCACTCTCTGGCCGGGTTTCATCATTCGCTACAGGGGTAGAAGACGATCTCTGAACCGAGCTACTGCTCGAATCACCATGTCCTAGTATTACTTTCTGCCTCTGACATGTGTGATGTTAACCTCTCACTCACATTCCCATTCACGCTCTCTGTTACATCAACTAATTTCTCATTCATTCTCTCAATTTCTTGCCGCAGGGCAGCCACAGACTCCTTGAGCTTACTGGTTTCATCTTTCATTTTTGTAAAAACATGCTCGCTATTTGGGACCTGAACTGTTTCGACAACTGCTCTGGAATTTGTGCAATGTCATTTTGCAATTTATCTCGTCTTTCTCTATTTTCCTTCCTTTCCTGCTTTCTTCTCTTTCGAGTTCTTCCCTTTCCTCCTTCTCCCGTTTCCTAATTTCCTCAGTTTTTCTTTCGTTTTCTAATCTCATTCTATCACTTTCCTCTTTGTGTCTTTTCCTTTCTGCCCTGTTTCTTGGATGGCCTGCCAAATAAGGGATAACAAGTGGCTACCTAAGTGGTCTCCAATAGGTTTAGCACTGACTGTACTAGCAATTACAGTCACTTCTGAGGGGGACTTGCATTACTTTAGCGCGCCTATATTCTCAATAGAAAGCGTCGTCTCGTCCTCTTCGAAATTCCTGTCAAGCAAGGGTTGGGCGCACTGTAAAGGTACAATTTGGCTGCACGCGACAGAGACAAGCGACCGAGGCAGGCGACAGAGACGGGAGACGGACACATCGCAGCTTGTCGCCACATACTTTTGAGGTGACGACCGAGACATGCGGCAAACTGTTTGTTTTCTTTGTTTTGTTGAGACATACGTGCACATATTCTGTAAAAAATGAGTACAAAAATGCTTCTAAAAAGGTTACTCGAAGAAGAAGAAGAAGATGATGTGTTGCTGTGTTATTTGTTGCGAAAGAAACAAAGAAAACCTTTGAGTTCAATATTCAAAACCAGACGCGAAGAAGGATCTTTCTGTCGGTGGTCAGTGGTCGGTTTTCTGTTACTAATTCTACCAATTGCTCATCTTGGTCACCAGTAAATTTAATTTCTGCCATTATTTTACTCAACAACACACGTGCTGCCTGAGCCCGTCGCGAGACACTATTGGTCCGAGAGCGGTCTCCTGTGCTTTGTCTCTGTCGCCTGTCTTTGTCTCGCGCTCGTAATTGTACTTCATACGATTGTACAGAGAGCAGACAGGAAGCGACCAGTCTCGGTCTCGTAACTCTGTCGCCTGCCTCGGTCGCTTGTCTCTGTCGCGTGCAGCCAAATTGTACCTTTAGTTTCCCCGTTGTTACTGTAATTGTGCATGTATGCACATGGAGCCGGAGCCTCGCAGTAGCAAAGAACATGCAAAGCTGCTTCTACGTAGCATTTTATACAAATGGGATGATTTACTTTCCCCAGTTTGAAGAGGTGTCCTCTTAAGAGGCAGTGTCCTGTGTTCTTTTAGTAGCCGTCACTTGCCTAGTTGGAACCGTTCTGAACTTCAGCAGCTCTTCTTGCGATTAATTCTGCACCCGCACTGCTTTTGTTGCTGGCGTAATTCTTTACTCCCGGTCACTTTTTATGTCTTTGGTATATTATTAAAATGGACCAGGAAGAGAAAGCGTGAGGTTCTTTTAGAATCTGGAAGGAAGTTTCCACTTCGTGCATCTTAGTGGCGCGGACTTTATGAAATGCGCTAAGTTGAAGGCTTTACATTAACAGAAAGAGCGGATACTACAGTATGTACGTAATACAGAAGTAAATTTTCCCTGAGCTGAAAAATGTGGTATTGGAGCCCTTGTCTGGCAAAATACGACACACGTGAAATTATATTTTCACCACCCAAGTTAACTTTCGTGTCACCGTGGGAGTGTGAGATTCCAAGAACACGACCTGCTGTGCCAGATGCCCTCGTGTTTTACCTAAGGAAGAGGCAAGACGGGCTGTGAAACCGGAACTTTTGGAAGCGGGAACAGCAGAGACAGGGACACGTTGCCACAGGCTGCAATATACATCGGGCTATAATAATGAAATATGTGGAAATATAGAACGAGATACTTCCGGGCACAAGTATGCGCAATCCTTATTAGTTGTGAACTCTGGTACCGGTCCGCTTCCAGTGATACGTACTCTGGTTTAGAATATATGAATTAAGTGTATTTGGATGACGCATTATCAAGATCTATAATAATGAAGAGTTAAATGTTTTGTACAAATTCATTGCTGAAAAACGTGGTGTGATAAAAGCACAAAGAATTCCCACCCCCGCGAATCCTCAGTTGCGTTGCACGGAATGTGTCGTCGTCTTGGGTACTACCAGTTCGAACACCAATGTTATTTGTTGTAAGGTATTCGAGCTCTTCCGACCGTGCTTAATTCAGTCACATTGTTCTCGTTTCCAGTCATGTACTCGGGCGCTCCTCGCCTTACTCGAGGGCGCACTTGCTCTCGCTTTTCATTTCTGCGTTCCATTCATGTACCTCGGCGATGCGGCATTTTTCGTCGGGCCAGCGAGGTAGGAAGAGATGGTTTTCACCAGGTACGACGGGAAGTTGAGGACGGTCAGCTTGTATAGGCCTTCGACCCAGACTGTGTCGAAGGCTTTAGCCACGCCCAGGAAAACCGCGCCGTTTAGCTGCCTCTCGTCAGAGTTTCTGTTGACCCTTTCGACGAGGCGAGCCGCTGCATCGACATGCTGTGTCTGGGTCGAAACATAAACTGCTCGTCGCGCAGCAGCCCGCGTTCGCTGACCTCGTGTAGGACCCTCTCTCAGAGCTTGCTGACCGTGTCAAGAAAACTGATATGTCTGTAGGAAGAAGGTAGCGTGGGGTCCTTCCCAGGTTTTAGTATGGCCATCACGCGAGCGTGTTTCCATGCCGAGGGGAAGTGCTGCCTGCGGAGGACCGCGTTGAACACTTTCGTGAGAAAGGTTATCGCGCGCCGTGGAAGAGGTCTCAGGACCCTGTTCGGTATACCGTTGGGACCCGGAGCCTTGCCAACCTTGAGTCCCTTGATGGCCTGAAAGACCTCCGAGGGGCTGGTTAATTTCGGGTCACTTGCAGGGGCATACGCGTATGCTCGCATCACCTCGTTACCCATGTCAATTACAGCCGTGTCCGACGGGTCGTCCACCGGCTGGAACTGGACCTCAAGGTTGTCGGCCAGGGCTTCTGCCTTCTCTGAGTCTGAGAGAGCCAGTCCTCCCGGCACTAGCAAGGGGGGCGACGGAGTGGGGACTCGCATCACCCGCTTAGTCATCTTCCAAAGCGACTGGTCCTCGCAGTCCAAGGATTCCTGCGTGTCGCTCCACTGTTCGTTCCGCCACTCGTTGAGCCGATAGGTCACCGACCTCTGGAGTCGGTTGACCTGGGTCTTGAGAGCGGGGTCCCTCGTGACCTGCCACCGCCTCCTCAGCCGGTTCTTCAGGCGTATTTCATCCTGAATACTAACGGGAGGGGCGGTCGCCTGTCAAAGCGGCGGTCGAAGCTTGGGAGCGGACGCTGCTGTGGCTTCCAGGATAGCACTGGTCAGCTACTCGACGCATTTGTCGATTGCCTCCTCGTCGTTTACCACGGGATTCTCCGGGAGTCTGCTTTCGAGGCAAGCCTGGAATGCACCCCAGTCCGTTCTCTCGAAGTCCGGGGAGTCATCCTCCAGCCCAAGAGTGAGGGACTCAGTTTGGTCCCGCACGTCCCAAGACAACAAAAGACCAGAGCGCACTCTGACGGGAAAATATCGAAGCTAGGGAACAGATTGACAGAAAGGAAAGTAGGTAGTAGTGACAACAAGGAGACAGTCACCCTTTCCATCTAGGGCGAACCCAGATAGCACATATGGACGCAGAGGACAAGTTTCTGTGATACAGTTTGTTCTTCACGCCGAAGGGCTGCAACGTCTTCCCCTGACATCACCGTGATGTTACTCCACTACGCCGAACGTCGCGGTCGAGTGATTGATTAGTGCTCGCGCTTCGTATTCGCGAGTTCCTGGACTGAAATATCGGTCCAGAGACCTACTGTCCTGTCTGAGGTTATTCGTGGTCTCCCTCAGCAAATACTGTGGCACTTTGAATGAGGCAAAGACCGCATCATTCGAATTAATTTCTCTTTAATCATCCGATCATTTTTAGGCTGTAGGCTTATAGTCTGATCTACTGACAGCGTCGTTAAACAAACTGCAAATAAACAAGCAGCAGCCCACAGCGCCTTGAGTTGTCTGCACACTTCTCTTGTGAGCAGTGTTGTTAAGTTCAGTACCTCTCCTTAATCTCACTACACGGGGTTTCGTGTTTAATTATACTTACACCTCTATGTACTACCTATCTCCTACCTGGACCCATAATTTCTTCTGCCAACGTTTCGATAACAATCTTTGTTCTCATCTTCAGAGTTGCTGTTCCTTTGTTTCGCGCTCTCTGCTGGAAACTAACGGTGGACGGCAGGTAGTAAGATGTTGCTGGTAGACCGTCCGTTGCTTTGTGTCGCGCTGGCCAGTGGGAACTGACAGTTGAGGTCACATTTCAAAACAACACCCAGTTTTTATAAAACATATCTGACAAAAACTCTGCCTCTTGTGAATTGGCGTTGTAAAACACCCACAACCTTTCATACACTGTGGGTTCATTTTCATGGAGAAAGACAACTAATTCCTGTTTTTTCTCAGAAACATCTGTTGTGACATGGAACACAACAGCTAGAAATTTTTCACGACTAATTTCAACAGCTATTCCAGCTCGGCAAACTCTCAAACTACAATCTAGCAGCTCATTTTGGATTGTCTTGGAGTTACCTTTGAAAACGATAGCAGTTTCAAAATGAGTTTTTAAATTCTCGTCAAGCTTTACAACAAATTCTAGCAGCCCTCGAAAAACTTATCCACAAAATTTTAATGAGTGCAATTTGAGGTTCTCAATGCGTTGGCCAATGTAGTCTGGTAGAAGTTTATGGAAGACGTGCCTGCTGCTGCTATCATCAGGGCGATGATTGACAGCATACCTTCAAGGCGAGATAAAATCGGAGTAGAAAGATTGACGAGGAATGCGAGACTGGTAAGTAGGACTGGGAGAACAATCATGTACTGTAAACTAAGGACTACTTACCTTAGAAGCATCCGGGCTGTTTGACAGTGCAATATTGCCAAATAAGTTCCAGTGTAAATGTTAATATTCACACGCATCTGGAAGCACACCTTCAGGATGTTTCCACTGCTCCGAAGGTAAGACAAGGACTGCCCTGCACAAACAGCCGGACGATGGTCGCCCTGACGATAGAGGCAGCAAGCACCTTTGAGATATCAGTAAACTTATGTGCAACCCAGAAGACGACCATCTTCAAAGTCGCCTCTGTGATAATATCAAATATGTCTTTACTTGGTCACTCTTTTGTCTCAGACAGAAATGGCACACGAGATATGGCCTTTTCGTTATGTGTGCAGCCCACTTGGTACCAATGTAAGCTCTCGCGAAACTACCCAGCATTCGCCTCCATTTTGCATTACCATCATGTTTTCTTCACAATGTTTCATTCTGATCCGAGGCATTTTTCTCTCTCTTTTGCGTGACTTTAGATCTGTCAATTTTTATTTCCCGGTTTCTCTCTTCTTTGTCTGCGTTGTCCTGCTAATTGCGGCTGACTTTGAAACTTCTACTGCCTGAAGACGCTGGAGCTGTGAGACAGTGGTGCAAATTTTTCTGAATTATCGTAACTTTGTCCTTCTTATCACCACATGTGTCCCAACTTCTTTCTCTACGCACGCAGCTGCTCAGGAAGATGTTTAGGGATGACAAGAACTATGCCACAGATACTGCCTGAACCCGTTTACAGCACTGAACACAGTTAAAGAAATGATCTTATTTTAATCTGTATTTCTATTGAGAGAAACCACGGTTACCTCAGTGACAGCCAAATCCTGGGTTAAAGCCCATACTTCTTACATAGGCAATCGGAATGTTGCTTAGTCAGAGCTATCGCACACCTTATAGGACAATGATGGAATGGCAAGCCAAAGAACCTACTCCAGTGCCACCAAAATTATCTCTGATTACGTGACTGGTATCACAGATAAGACAGTTTAATTATATTGTCTTGCAGATTCTTTTCATGATGCTTAAATGAAAAAGCATGAAATATATTTCCTTTCCTACTATTTTCATAGAAACATTGGAAGTAGCTGAGATCTGTGGTATCTTCAAGAGACAATTTGATATAATAAAACTTACCCACTGCTGATTTCAGTGACGCCAGTGGTCCTTAAAACTCTTTTACAAAGTCATGTCATGTCCTGAAGAAAACAAACTTCTTAGACATCATCCAGTCCTCATTGACTAACAAATCACGGTTCAAGGACTGGAGTCTGTCCCCATCCTCAGATAGAACATACTCTTCTGGGTTGTTGCACCACTTACCGTGGTACAAGATTACTGAGATTTCAGATGTCCTCACTTCCTCCATCTTCAGGGTGGTATATCCAACTACTCAGCAGCAACGCAGAAGAGAAGCATCTTCTTACTTGCCGCCATGAGAAGTTGAAATCTCACTTACTCTTTTGCCAATAGATAGAATTGTAACCTGGGTAGCATCCAAGAAGTTGTTATATATATATATATATATATATATATAAATAAATAAAATACCATTGTTATGTATTAGTGTGATGCATAGATTGGAACAAGTCTTAGAAATACTTGGACATAAGAAGACAGATTATAAGGGGAACCAACAGAGAACTTTACAATTATGCATTTCAACTGTTGTTTTCAATATAGAAAAATAAACAAGTTTGTGACAGTATTCTCATGTAGCTTGGATGTTGGAAACAAGAAATGTGACAATTCAATTGAAGAAACCTTACTGGTTGAAAAAGGAAATGAGAGGATAGCTTAAAAGGATATTTTACTGAAGTAGCTTTTTGGGTGACACAAACTGAACTGGATTACATAAGGTCAAACAGCTCTCTCTTCTATCTTCTTGCCTAAATCTATTCCCAGGGGGACTTAAGCATTTATTCAGTCAATCTGTTGGTTAATTATTCAGGCCATTATTCTCCATCTTCTCACTCCATACATAAGATCAGTATAAGGGCAGTCAATGTCAGATTTGCAGTAGATGGAGCAGGTTTCACCTACACTTATTTCAGTTTCCCCTGCTAATTATATGTGCATTCTCTTCATCAGTAGATGACTCCAAAGGCATGTTTCAGGTCTCAGTGCAGCCTCCCGCATTCAAAGCATTACTGGAGCTGGATATCGAAGAAATCCGGTGCTCTCCTCCTAGCTTAATTATTAGCAGTATAAAAATTGTTTTAGTATTAAACGGTAAGAAAAGAATTTACATATGCTGAAGGTATCATAAGAGGTAGCTTCTTGCACAGCCTGGTGAAAGTTTATAAAACTTTGTTCCCAGAGTGCATTCTGAAAGAAACACTTGCTGCTCATCATCAAAGGTCAGGCAGGTGCGGCAGTCTGGACAAGGCATCAGTAACTGACCAAACTCAGAGGGAAGAGGACACTTTAAAAGATAATATATCTGGTGGAGCTGTTGCCTATCTAAGTGCCTCATCCTGTCTCAGTTGCAGGACCAGGAATACCACATTAAGGAACTGATGAAGAAACTAACACAGGATGGCCTTGGGTTTGTTCTGTTTGCTGAGTTGCCCACACTATGGATAGGCCACTTATCAAATCAGTGTTAACCAAACATAACTCTTTGCTTTGTTCCCACATACTTGCGTCCAATACTGCAAATTTTAAATAAGCATATATAGTTCAGTTTGAATAATAACAATGTCTGATCACACTGATAAATATATTAACAGTAGTAAGCCCATGCAGTTTGGTATTAATTTTTGCCAAGCTACTCAGGTTCTGACTGGTTTCTCAGTCTGTTCAGTTGAATGTATTGTAACACCTTCAAATAAGCCACAATTCTCTATTTCCCTGTCCACCAGTCTTTCCTCATGTCCTTCAGTATTACAAAATCAATGTAGCTGAAACAATGTCTGTTAATATTAGCAGAAAGCAAACTCTTCTATTTCCACTTTGAAAATAAAACTGTAATGGGCACCAACAATTTCTCTAAATTTTTTTTTATAAATGTAATTTCTGTTTGGATTCACCATAACCAACACTTCTATTGCCATAGACATATCAGAACTATTTTTGAACCGAAAACAATGTGTTCTGCTAATATCAGACCTTGAAGAATGTGGAATGCATGCAAGGCCAATAATTTTACCAGCAGTGTAATGCGCAAAGTACAAAGTACTCACAGATTTTGGTTATACATCACTGAGCAGTTGTTACTTTATCTCACTGTTCTGCAAAAGAGTCAAACTGAATGTAGAAGTGTCATTTACCACTGTGCTTACTCAGTGGCATAACTGGGAGTTCAGAAACATAACACACTTATTTACTGGATGATGGGTCTTTTCATAATGCATCCAGTATACCATGAGCTCTTAAGAGCTGCTTCTGCTCCAACACTTTACTACACTACTGTAGTATACCACATAAAACAACAAACCATGCCATATCAGTGTGTGCTATGATATTAGAGATTTCATTGAGATGCAGAATGTGCATGTTCATGGGACACTAGAATAAAGGACCACCTACTGTCCACAGAGCAGGAGAAAAGCCCTGCGGGGGGAATGTTTACTATAAAGTGGACTAGATAGCTGCTATTGGTGGGAAGTGTGATACGTCAGAGTTTTACACTACTGTACACAGACTGAAAACATCAAGCAGTTAAGAGTAGCGTGCAGTGAGTGCACCTCTAATGTGTTCTGTGGATGCTGCAATAGTATTCTAGATTAAATCGCTGTGCCACTGTGAGGTAAACTTAAAGCTATACACATCAGAACACATGAAAGCCTGTTATCTGTTGTTCATTCAGTGGTTGTGGAACGAATGCTTTTAGGATGGGTTGTCATTCACTGTGAAATCTTGCACATGCGCGTATATCGCATTCCTAGCAGGGCTTTTCTCCTGGTCTGTGGACTGTACCATATACTGTTACAAAAGGAAAGAATTTCTCTTTGGGTTGATTCCCATTTCTTCATTCTATATGTAATTACCAGCTGTCAATGACAAATTCATATTCGCACGTGACCGCTTTGCTTCCACCATGCTGTGATTCGGACAGCTGTTTGTTAGACAATAATGATGACAGGTTCAAATGATCCTATACAAAGAGAAAGTGTATTACAGCAGATGTATTATTATCTGTACTCAGAATTTTAGATTTACTTAGCATCCAAGGATGAGGATGAGCAAGTATATGGATTATGTGACAAAACCAAGGTAGTAGGTTTCTACAGTGCAAGCCACCGGGGCTTACCACTCGTTTCTTACACATAACTTACTCAGCTGCCTTGTTGGCAATCGGTGGTAATGCAGGAGCTAACTGCAACAGTTTTCTTGATCCTTGCATGCATTACCTTTTCTGTAATACACAACTTGATGCAGTATGGCAGGTTGTCCTTAAACAAAACATTGACACTAGGCTCTTTTATTGAAAACTGTTAAATAAAATACAAGAGATTCAGTGTTTTATTCTGCCACAAACCAGGGAATTACATCAAAGACAAAATTTGTTCATATACAAACAGTATTGACAATATTTACAAGTCTTCAAAACAAGCCACAACAACAAAGGCTTATATTTTTAATGACGTGTTTATCTCATACCTTACTGGCAATTATGCTATTAATTAAATGCTATGAACCTGTAACTTCTTTAGTTACCGTTCTACTCTGAGACTATTTCCAAGTATTACAATTACAAACTGTCCAGAGAAATATTGTTTTTGCCTTCAGAATACTAAAAGAATAAGTTGCCTAAAAATATACACACCACAGCAATGCAATACCTGATCTGCTTTTCTTAGTTTAATTAACCTTATGTTATGTGATTATGAGTAAAATTACAAAGATGAGCGTATGGACACCATATAGTACCTCGCCGCTTTTCACTAGGAAAAGGTGATGTGTTTCTCAGCACAAAAACATCCGGTCATAGCTCCAATACAGCAATATAATTATGTGCTTTTTGCTTCTGCTTTTCAACATAATTAATACACACCTTAAACATATTAAAATATGGACTGTCAAATTCCAATAGACAATAGCAAAACCAATGCGAACAACGTCTTTGAGATTTTGACATTGTTGTTGAATGTGATATGTGTAAGAAAACCCCAAAGCTAGTTTAGAAGTGGGAAAACTTTTATCCTGTGTTCAAAATCACTTTCAATCTGATGCTGTAAGTTACAAAAAATTGAACTGACGAAAATAAAGAACGCTGAAATGTCAGTAGACATGTCAAACACGAAAATCAAATCAAATCGATGACCCTCGCATTAATGAAAAAGTATTTCGTGATTCAATTGAAAATGTATTTGAAAAAAACTTCAAGAATGAACATTGTTTAAATAGCTATTCATTCACACTGGAAGTAGTCACCTTAAATGGAGAGACATTTCATTCAGACGGGAACGGGACCAACTCGCACGAAGCGCAGCTACGGCCAGTGACCCCTGGTGCTGTGGCAGATCGGGCTGAGGTACTAGCTGTGCCCGCATCGGAATGGGCTGTGGTTCGAGCTGTGCCTGCACTGGAAATGCCAGACAGCTTGGTGTCAACAACAGGTGGGCCTAGTAGTTTAGTGCAAACTCCAACCGATGTGGAATCGGTGGAGAACCCAGGCCACAGACACCAAGCTGAAACCTATACAAGACATACAGTGACACCGCCACTTGTAAGTGCCTTTGTGCCCGACATCGCCACTCCACAAAATCAAGAGGGCGACACCTCAAACCCCACACCACTACATTCAAGGAGTGACGAGGACACAGAAACGCCATCGGTGCACGAAGAGGATATCGGTATCGACGTAAATGATAGATCAAAGATACACGAATTTCTCCCAAGGCTACAAGACGCCCTAACAAGTGGAACCTCCGATGTGAACTAGGAAAGATTCCAAGAGACCCTAAGAGAAATAACAGAAAGGGTCAAGACCATAGTAAAGATTCCAGTCCATCACAGCACAGGGAGGAGACCCAACATAAACCCACATGATCCGAAGTGAGGTATTAGCTGTGTCCGCATCGGAACAGGCTGTGCTTCGAGCTGTGCCCGCAACGGATACGCCTGACTGCTTGGTGTCTACAACAGGTGGGCCTAGTAGTTTAGTTCAAACTCCTACTACTATGGAATCACTGGAGAGCATAGGCCACAGACACCAAGCTGACACCTACATAGGACACACAGTGACACCGCCAAGTGCAAATGCCTTAGTGCCCGACATCGCCACTCCACAAAATCAAGAGGGCGACTCCTCAGCCTCCACATCAGTACATTCAAGGAGAGCCGAGGATATAGAAATACCATCGGTGCACGAAGAGGAGGATATCGGTATCGATGTAAATGATACAAGACTTCCTAACAACTGGAACCTCCGATGTGAACTGGGAAAGGTTTCAAGAGACCCTACGAGAAATAACAGAAAGGGTCAAGACAATAGTGAAGATCCCAGTCCATCATAGCACAGTGAGGAGACCCAATATAAATCCAGAAGACCCGAAGTGCACACATAAACTTTACAAAAGAAATAGAAGAAAGGCCGTCCAGACTATTCTGGGAGAGGAAGGTATGTGTTCAATTGATAGAGACGTGGTAGAAAACCACTTTAAGGAGACAGCAGCACGTAAGACTTGTAACCAGACTCTCTATGACAATGTTTACGCTCCGGAGGAAAGGAACTGCATACCGACCTAATTGATTACACCCAACGAAGTAGCGAGGAAGCTGAAGAAATGTGAAAATACAGCTCCTGGTGACGACCACATCACATATAAACACTGGATGGCGGTCGACCCAGCATGTACAGCTTTCGCTACAATATTTAATATATGCATGAAGTATGAGACAATACCAGACGACTGGAAGACATCGGTCACAGTCTTCATTTATAAGAAGGGCGACCATAATGACATCACCAACTAGGGTCCAATAGCAATACTGCGAACCATTTATAAACTATTCACAGGCGTGATTGCCAGAAGATTAACCACCTGGCTGGAGAGTAACGCGGTACTATCACCGGCGCAGAAGGGATTCCTACCACATGACGGAGTCTTCGAACACAACTACGCATTAAGGAGAATGTTTGATAAGGCCAGGACAGACAAAGGCGAATTTATAGCTACCTGGATCGACTTCTCCAATGCATTTGGCTCCGTTCCGCATGACGCCATCTTTGCGGGACTCGACAGGATGAAAGCTGGTGCAAAGTTTGTGAATTTATTCAAGAATATGTACCGCAACACAAAGACAAAGATATTGATGAACAGCACACAAACAAATGAGATAGAAATAGACACAGGCATAAAGCAAGGATGCCCCATCAGTGGCCTCCTATTCAACATTGCAATAGACCCAATCATAAGGAATCTGCAGGGTCCTAGCTTATGCTGATGATTTAGTATTACTCGCTTAAACACCGTAAGAAATGCACATAAGTTTGAATGAAGTAGAAATAAATATAAAAAGTAATCCTGCAAAATCATTCTCATTGCGTTTGTCGGGGAAGACACCAACTGGCACGAGAGATTCCATGTTCAAAATCTCCAATCAACCCATCAGGAACATAAGAGATGGTGAATTTGACAAGGTCCTGGGAATGCCGGTTGGAATCCAGATTACAAGAGACTTAAAGGAGCCAGCGTGGCTGATGGAAACTGCTGACAAAATTCTACAATCAAACCTCGCCCCTTGGCAAAGATTGGACGCTCGCCTTTCCCATGAGAACAGGAAGGATACAAAGATACCTCAAGAGGTGTCCAATGACTACATATTCGGTCCAGTCAAGACCAGATGTGCAGGAATACCGGAGGCAGCAGCTGATTCTGACATCTAAAGATAAGGTGATTAAGGAGCTAGCATTAGAAGATCTGCAGACCATCCTGCAGAAGAGAGTTGGATGCCAGGTAGATCAACAGGACCTAGCCGCATACTTATCCGGAGAGAATGAGGGCGATTTCAGGCGAAACATCAACGCCATCTCGAGTGCATGGACGAATGTGAGGAAAGCCCCCACGAGAAAAGAAGTGGAGTGGGCATTCAAAAACTCGAAACCCTCATTGACTTTCGACGGTAAAACCCTGCACGACAAACACAGGCAGAAGTGCTCATCTCACTCAGAATAAGCCAAAGGGAGAAGCACATGAAGGGACTGTGTGAGTTGCCAAGCCAGGGGAAGGCGATGGAATGTGTTGTGGCCGACCCAGCGAGCTCTCACTTCTTCCGAACGGGCCTCTACACCAGATTTGCAGACTGGAGGTTCGTCCACCGAGCGCGGCTGAATCTCCTGCCGCTGAACGGAAGAAGCTACAACCAAACCAACAGTGACAAAAGCTGCAGAAGATGTGGCTACGAAAGGGAGACCCTGCCACACGTCATCAACCACTGCATGAGATACTATGATATGATCACCAGAAGACATAACGCAGTGGTAAGCAGGGTCAGGAAAGCAGCTGAGGGTAAGTTCTCGATTGTGACTGAAAATGAGGCCGTACAGGGACATCTGAGGCCAGACTTGATCATTGCGAAGGACAATAAGGCAATGATCATTGACATCACAATCCCGTTCGAGAACAGGATGGAAGCAATCAAGGACGCTAGAACCAGGAAAATAGAGAAATATCAGGATCTAGCGAGGGCCCTGAGTGGGCGATTTGAAGACAAAGTTGACGCAATCGTTCTCGGTTCGTTGGGATCCTGGGACCCCGAGAACGATAAGGTTATGAAGACGATGTGCTCGCGTAAGTATATGAACCTATTCAAGAAACTTTGTGTGTCGGACGTCATTCGCTACTCCAGGGACATATACGTTGAGCGCATTACAGGAGTCCGACAACAATGAGCAAGTACCCTGACTGGGGTTTTCCCGTGGTTTTCCTCAGTCTCCCAAGGCCAATGCCGGGGTAATAGCTCAAGGCCTCGGCGTATCTGCAAGCTACAAGACAAGGAAGCTACAAACTTCCATTGGACAATTGTGTTGAATGCTGAGTTCTTGCATGAAGTTTGTTCTTGCATGATACATTATGCATGTAAATTGTTTAATTGTTACCATTATGCATGTAAATTGTTAATATTTGATAAATAAAAGATCTGTTCTTATCAGCTTAATCTACAATATCTTATTAATGTAGTTCCTTTTCCTTATCATTTAGCGATAGGGGTATGGCCCCGTCGGTAAAATAGGGGTCTACGATGGACGTCTCGCTGCAGACCCCGGAAGTCACGGACGACAGCTACGAAGTGGAGGTGCCACTACAGGAAGAATTCCAGTGTCGGATTTGCTTCCCGGTACCAAAAATTTACAAACGGCATGGCGACCTGTCCAAACATGTCCGCCGCTACCACCTCCGCCACCTCGTATTCCGGTGCCGCGGCTGCAGGAGCGTGTTTGGCACGCTCAAAGCGTGCAAGCATCACCGGGCGAAGACACCCGCCTGCGCTGGGCTCTCCGCACCGCCCGTCACCGAGGGCGCCCGCCGGGTTCAACGCAGCCGAATGCCGCGACCAGCGCCATCCGCCACCACATTGCCAACGGAACTTAATAGATGGTGAATTCGACAAGTTCCTGGGAATGCCGGTTGGGTTCCAAATCACAAGAGACTTAAGGAAGCCAGCGCGACTGATGGAAGCTGCCAACAAAATTCTACAGTCAAACCTCGCCCCTTGGCAACGATTTGACGCTCTGAAGGCATTCTTCTTTTCGTCGCTCGCCTTTCCAATGAGAACAGGAAGGATACAAAAAGGCGACTGGACAAAGCTGGACGACTATCTTGGGCCAGCATCAAGAAGACCTTGAATGTACCTCAAGAAGCTCCAACGACTACATATACGGTCCAGTCAAGACCGGATGTGCAGGAATGCCGGAGGCAGCTGCTGATTCCGATAACTACCTGATAGATAATGCCTTTAAGCTCCTGACATCTAAAGATCAGGCGATCAAGGAGCTAGCATTAGAAGATCTGCAGACCACCGTGCAGAAGAGGGTTGGACGCCAGGTAGATCAGCAAGACCTGGCCGCTTATTTAACCGGAGAGAACGAGGGCGATTTCAGGCGAAACACCAACGCCATCTCGAGTGCATGGACGAATGCGAGAAAAGAAGTGGAGTGGGCATTCGAAAACTCGAAACCCTCATTGACTTTCGACGGTAAAACCCTGCACGACAAACACAGGCAGAAAGTGCTCATCTCACTCAGAATAAGCCAAAGGGAGAAGCACATGAAGCGACTGTGTGAGTTGCCAAGCCAGGAGAAGGCAATGGAATGTGTTGCGGCCGACCCAGCGAGCTCTCACTTCTTCCGAACGGGCCTCTACACCAGATTTGCAGACTGGAGGTTCGTCCACCGAGCGCGGCTGAATCTCCTGCCGCTGAACGGAAGGTGTTACAATGAACTCAACAGTGACAAAAACTGCAGAAGATGTGGTTACGAAAGGGAGACCCTGCCACACGTCATCAACCACTGCATGAGATACTCTGATATTATGACCACAAGACATAACGCAGTGGTAAGAAGGGTCAGGAAAGCAGCTGAGGGTAAGTTCTCGATTGTGACTGAAAATGAGGCCGTACAGGGACATCTGAGGCCAGATTTGATCATTGCGAAGGACAATAAGGCAATGATCATTGACATCACAATCCCGTTCGAGAACAGGATGGAAGCCATCAAGGACGCTAGAACTAGGAAAATAGAGAAATATCAGGATCTAGCGAGGGCCCTGAGTGGGCGATTTGAAGACGTTAAAGTTGACGCAATCGTTCTCGGTTCGTTGGGATCCTGGGACCCCGAGAACGATAAGGTTATGAAGACGATGTGCTTGCGTAAGTATATGAACCTATTCAAGAAACTTTGTGTGTCGGACGTCATTCGCTACTCCAGGGACATATACGTTGAGCACATTACAGGAGTCCGACAACAATGAGCAAGTACCCTGACTGGGGTTTTCCCGTGGTTTTCCTCAGTCTCCCAAGGCCAATGCCGGGGTAACAGCTCAAGGCCACGGCGTATCTGCAAGCTACAAGACAAGGAAGCTACAAACTTCCATTGGACAATTGTGTTGAATGCTGAGTTCTTGCATGAAGTTTGTTCTTGCATGATACATTATGCATGTAAATTGTTTAATTGTTACCATTATGCATGTAAATTGTTAATATTTGATAAATAA
This sequence comes from Zootermopsis nevadensis, assembly GCF_977971745.1. Lineage (NCBI taxonomy): Eukaryota > Metazoa > Arthropoda > Insecta > Blattodea > Termopsidae > Zootermopsis > Zootermopsis nevadensis. Next base: position 16,335,202 of record NW_028259162.1, read on the forward strand.
AAGATCTGTTCTTATCAGCTTAATCTACAATATCTTATTAATGTAGTTCCTTTTCCTTATCATTTAGCGATAGGCGTATGGCCCCGTCGGTAAAATAGGGGTCTACGATGGACGTCTCGCTGCAGACCCCGGAAGTCACGGACGACAGCTACGAAGTGGAGGTGCCACTACAGGAAGAATTCCAGTGTCGGATTTGCTTCCCGGTACCAAAAATTTACAAACGGCATGGCGACCTGTCCAAACATGTCCGCCGCTACCACCTCCGCCACCTCGTATTCCGGTGCCGCGGCTGCAGGAGCGTGTTTGGCACGCTCAAAGCGTGCAAGCGTCACCGAGGGCGCCCGCCGGGTTCAACGCAGCCGAATGCCGCGACCAGCGCCATCCGCCGCCACATTGCCGACGGAACTTAATAGATGGTGAATTCGACAAGTTCCTGGGAATGCCGGTTGGGTTCCAAATCACAAGAGACTTAAGGGAGCCAGCGCGACTGATGGAAGCTGCCAACAAAATTCTACAGTCAAACCCCGCCCTTGGCAACGATTTGACGCTCTGAAGGCATTCTTCTTTCCGTCGCTCGCCTTTCCAATGAGAACAAGAAGGATACAAAAAGGCGACTGGACAAAGCTGGACGACTATCTTAGGGCCAGCATCAAGAAGACCTTGAATGTACCTCAAGAAGCATCCAACGACTACATATACGGTCCAGTCAAGACCGGATGTGCAGGAATACCGGAGGCAGCTGCTGATTCCGATAACTACCTGATAGATAATGCCTTTAAGCCCCTGACATCTAAAGATCAGGCGATCAAGGAGCTAGCATTAGAAGTATTCAATTTGTATCTTATATGCGTCACATACAACGAACACACAAACAAAACACTGCATTAAATGATAACAACATCCACCTTAACAATCCCATCTTCAACGTCATACAGTTCCTTGACCCTACCCCATATAACAACTTTCACTTATATATAAATAACCCTCAAACAACATACACCAGACACAGATTCTCTTCACCAGCCGTCAGACGCACGTTACTCTACACAACACCTCTTGGTACGTTCCTCGTTTACTATTTTAATATATATTTATACGATTATTTATTTATTTCCTATGTCAATTCATACTCATTCCAAGAAAATAATTAAACATTAATTCCACAGATAAATATAACGTCTGACTACAATAAGCAACTTACCATGAAAATGGAAAGCTACAAACAGAACTACGGATCATTATAATATATTGCATTAAATATCTAATAGTTTTTAAAATATTTTAAATTGATAAAAACCTGAAGACGACGGTATTACCCGTCGAAACATGTCGTTTTAATAAAAAGCGCTAAAAAATATAATGTAAAATCGTATTTACGATTAAGAGCGCTAATATAATATTTTACACAACAAAATGTTTTAATATTATATAATTTTTACAACACCAATAAACTTCAAACGTTTGTGTATAGACTGTACAAAATAAATATAGCATTAGAAGATCTGCAGACCACCGTGCCGAAGACGGTTGGACGCCAGGTAGATCGCAAGACCTAGCCGCTTATTTAACCGGAGAGAACGAGGGCGATTTCAGGCGAAACACCAACGCCATCTCGAGTGCATGGACGAATGCGAGGAAAGCCTCCACGAGAAAAGAAGTGGAGTGGGCATTCGAAAACTCTAAACCCTCACTCACCTTCGATGGTAAAACCCTGCACGACAAACACAGGCAGAAAGTGCTCATCTCACTCAGGGAGAAGCACATGAAGCGACTGTGTGAGTTGCCAAGCCAAGGGAAGGCGATGGAATGTGTTGCGGCCGACCCAGCGAGCTCTCACTTCTTCCGAACGGGCCTCTACACCAGATTTGCAGACTGGAAGTTCCTCCACAGAGCGCCGCTGAACGCAAGGAGTTACAATGAACCCAACAGTGATAAAAGCTGCAGAAGATGTGGTTACGAAAGAGAGACCCTGCCACACGTCATCAACCACTGCATGAGATACTCTGATATGATGACCACAAGACATAACGCAGTGGGAAGCAGGGTCAGAAAAGCAGCTGAGGGTAAGTTCACGATTGTGACTGAAAATGAGGCCGTACAGGGACATCTGAGGCCAGATTTGATCATTGCGAAGGACAATAAGGCAATGATCATTGACATCACAATCCCGTTTGAGAACAGGATGGAAGCCATAAAGAAGGCTAGAACAAGAGAAATAGAGAAATATCAGGATCTAGCGAGGGCCCTGAGTGGGCGATTTGATGAAGTTAAAGTTGACACAATCGTTCTCGGTTCGTTGGGATCCTGGGACCCCGAGAACGATAAGGTTATGAAGACGATGTGCTCGCGTAAGTATATGAACCTATTCAAGAAACTTTGTGTGTCGGACGTGATTCGTTACTCCAGGGACATATACGTTGAGCACATTACAGGAGTCCGACAACAATGAGCAAGTATCCTGACTGGGGTTTTCCTCAGTCTCGCAAGGCTAATGCCGGGGTAATAGCTCAAGGCCACGGCGTATCTGCAAGCTACAAGACAAGGAAGCTACAAAATTCCATTTGACAATTGTGTTGAATGCTGAGTTCTTGCATGAAGTTTGTTCTTGCATGATACATTATGCATGTTATATAATTGTTTACTTGTTATTATTTTGAAAGTAAATAGTTAATATTTGATAAATAAAATATCTGTTCTAATCAGCTTAATTGCGAGGTTGAGTTGATAAGAATGGATGCGGTTGTCTAAGGGCGGTATCTGTCCATTGCACAGCATAGGCATTACACTGGCACATTATACTTTAAACAACGCGGCGGCATCCTTGTGTTAGAGGGAGTTGAGCGGTCCTCCTCTCTCTAGTCCATTCTCTAGTAAACCACATACAATCTGTATTACCATTAGCTACAACCATAAACTTCTGTTCTGCAATCAACCCATCAGGAACAGTGGGTTGGCCTGGACAACGAAGCGATACAAGTCGTACACAGGTAACACTACGAACATCTGTAGCTGTTAACGGCTACACACCGGCAGGAGACATCGGGGCAGGGGTAAAGCAAGGATGCCCGCTGAGTCCTATCATCTTTAACCTGGCATTCGAACCCATCCTCCGTGCCCTGTCCAACCTGCAACTCGGATACCAGCTGCACCACGAAACTGTCCACTCGCTCGCATACGCGGACGACTTAGCGCTCGTCGCCCGGACTCCCACCGACCTGCAACATCTCCTCGACGTGGCCGGAATGGTAGCCGACTGGGCGGGGTTGCGGTTCAACGCCCGTAAGTGCGCCACCCTCCACATCGACGGAAGGCGGTACCATCCACCTTCCGCATCCAAGGGGAAACACCTGAGGTCCTGGCCGAGTCCGACCTGTACCAACATCTTGGCGTCCCGACCGGATATCACGCTGCCCCATCGGCGGAGGAAGCCATAGCAGAGATGAAGGCCAACATCGCGAAATTGGACGCGTCACTCCTCGCCCCGTGGCAGAAATTCGACGCGGTCAACACCTTCATCCTGCCCTGCCTCTCCTTCCACCTGAAAAACGGTGTGGTCCAGAAGAAGGCGCTCGCGGGCTTCGATAAACAACTTAAAGCCGTGGGGAAAAGGTGGCTGAACCTCCCGCAACGCGCGGGAGCCGAACCCCTCTACCTCAGCCACCAAATGGGAGGAGTCAACCTTCTGTCCACGAGTCTCCTAGCCGAGGTAAGTCAGCTCGTCCACGGCTTCCGCCTGCTGCGATCAACCACGCTGCAGCCGCTCTGTGGCGTGATATTACAGGCCGTGGTGGGGTGGGGCGGCGCGTACGCCGTGCCGTGCAACCATGCGACCTGGCTGACTACCTTAACGGCCGCCTGGACTAAGATTTCGCCAACGAAAGCATCGAGATCACCAACGTCTGGACGCGCCTTCGGACCGCCACCAGGCGTATCAGACCGAAGATGGATGTAGGGTTGGCACTCGACGCCGACCAGCACCCGCAGCTGCAGCTCAACTCCACTGCCCTGCGAGTAAAGGATGCGGAGACCGCATTGACACATGCCATCAGGGGCCATTTCCGGCAGCGCCTGCTCAACAAACCTGATCAGGGCAAGGTCTACGCGGTGACGAGTGCCTCGACGCCGCCAAACCATTTTATGCGGAGCGGGAATTATAGTCGCTTCGCGGAGTGGCGGTTCGTGCACCGAGCCCGCCTCGACTGTGTGCCCCTGAACGGGTCCCGACGCTGGGGGAACGGGGTGGAGACGTGCCGCAGGTGTGGTTACGAGAACGAGACCCTGCCGCACGTCTTGAATCACTGCAAGCCGCACTTCGCCACCATCACCCGCCGTCACAACGCGGTCCTTGGTCGGCTCGTCAAGGCGCTCAAGCCTTCGAGCGGGACCACGGTCCGCGTGAATCAGACCGTGCCAGGTTTCAACGACGGTCTTCGGCCCGACCTCTTTATTCTTAACGAGGCGGAGAAGACCGCCGCGATTATCGATGTGGCTACGCCATTTGAAAATCGGTACGCCGCATTTGAAGCCGCGCGGAATGGCAAGAGGGTCAAATATGACCACATTGCGAGCCACCTGCGTCAGCAGGGCTACGATGTGGTCGTAGATGCATTCCTCGTTGGGGCGCTGGGTGGATGGGACCCTGCGAACGAGCGGCTCATCAGTCAGTTGCGCCTTGGGCGCCGCTACTGCCATCTGATGCGGCGCCTAATGTAAATGGACGCTATTCGCTGGAGTAGGGACATCTACGTCGAGCATGTAACAGGGGTCAGACAATACGCCGAAGGCCGAGTCAACCCCGACGGTGCGCACGATGTGGATGTGCACTTCTCTGGCGGGGAGCGGTAACCCCCCCTGGTGTCTTATCAAGGCATACTGTGTGCTCCAATAATGTACGTGTATGTGTGACAATTGTGTGTAGTGTTGAGAGGTGGCGACGTGTGCCACCTACCCAATTATCTTGTATTTTGTATTATTGAGCATTTGCTAATAAAATTAATCTGTTCTTATCAGCTTAATTGCGGGGTTGGGCTGATAAGAGCAGATGCGGGTGTCTAATGGCGGCATCTGCTCTTGCTGGCAAGTCTCCCCCTCAGTGTGTTAGTGGCATATTGCGTACTCCAAGCTGTCAGTACTCGTGTAACAGGGAGGAGGGACTACAAGTCTCCCCCTTCGTGTGCAATGTCCGTGTGACTGCACCAAAGTAAGAATGAAAATATGAGAGCCCTCAAGAGTGTGTAGAGGGAGGTGGAGATGTGTACCACCTAATTGATGTCTGATATTACCAATTATTGTATTTCTTTTAAGCATTTTCTAAATAAAATTAATCTGTTCTTATCAGCTTAATTGCGGGGTTGGGCTGATAAGAGCAGATGCGGCTGTCTAATGGCGGCATCTGCTCTTGCTGGCTTGATATGGCGGGAACAGATGTGGCAGATGACTCCATTGCCCGGCGGCACGGGCATTGCACTGACAAATCTACTTTAAACGACGCAGCGGCATTCTTGTACTATAAAGAGTGGTCAGCGGCGCCTCAATCTCTATTTCCATCTCTACTCAACCATATACAAAATCTGTATTAAAACATTAGCTCACTCCCTTAACCTTAATCTGTTCTTATCAGCTTAATTGCGGGGTTGGGTTGATAAGATAAGGCGATCAAGGAGCTAGCATTAGAAGATCTGCAGACCACCGTGCAGAAGAGAATTGGACGCCAGGTAGATTAGCAGGACCTAGCCGCATACTTATCCGGAGAGAACGAAGGCGATTTCAGGCGAAACACCAACGCCATTTCGAGTGCATGGACGAATGCGAGAAAAGAAGTGGAGTGGGCATTTGAAAACTCTAAAACCTCATTGACCTTCGACGGTAAAACCCTGCACGACAAAATATATTCTATATATGCTATAAAATATATTCAAAAATCCTTAACATAAAACTTCAAGCTCATTCAAAAAATCAATGGCATTTAAAGGTATGAATCCATTAAGTAAAATAGTAATCAACAACCAAACAATAGAACAAGTGAATACTTTCAACTATTTAGAAAATTTGATTTCATACGAGGGAGAAAAAGACATGTCACAAATTAAACAATTATTTGAAAATAGCAGGCATAATAAACAACAGAAAACTTTAAAGAAAACCAGATTAAAATTATACAACACACTAGTTCTTCCTACTCTTTTATACGGTAGTGAAAATTGGACAATCAGAGCAGCAGAAATGAAATACATGAGAAAAACAGCAGGTTACAATAGGATGGATTATAAAACTAATACATAAATTGTAGAGGAGTTGAAAATAGTTCCAGTATTAGAAAAAATAGAAAATAATAAAACAAAATGGTAAGAAGCAGGCTACCCAAAATTTTAAGAAATTATGTACCAAAGGGAAGAAGGCTTTTGGAAAAGTGAAGCCGGAACAGGCCAACAAATGGCCTAACTGCATGAAAGTTGCATGATGATGACTTGGTCTAAAGAAACGAACAACTATCTTCAGTTTTATCATGGAGTGGAAAGAAATGAGAGGGCTCAAGCTGGAGTAATGCTAATGATTCACAAATCGCTCCAAAGAACTATTGACAGTTACACTTTTTGGAATAAAAGAATAATTAAAGTTAGGCTCAAAATTTCTAGGGGGTACTTAACCATCCTAGGTATATACGTCCTGGATGAAGGAAAAGAGGAGGAAAATGATCAATTCTACAAGTTATTACAAAAAATAATTGATAAAATAAACAAATCTGACATGGTAGTACTAATGGGAGACTTCAACTCTAGAATTGGTACCAACAAATCTGGAGGTAATATTGGCACATTCGGCGAAACAATTTCCAATAATAATGGTGTGAAACTGAGACACTTCACTCTGTATTATGATTTGAAAATAATGAACACATTTTTCCAACACAAAGATGCACATAAATATACTTGAGCCAGAGGCTCACGTTCAATCATTGACTACATAATATGTAACCAGAAGACCTCAGATTTTATTTTAGATGTCAGAGTTTACCGAGACCCGGAGATAGAAACAGATTACTATTTACTAGCATCACCTCTTAGAACTCCTCCCAGATGGTACAAGCAAAAACAACACACCACCAATTTAGATAAAACATTCAAGATAAACCTTTTGAGAGAAACAAGCATAAGATGGTTTTTCAAGAACAGAGTATTGACATTGCTCCAAGTAAAAATCAGTTGTGCTATTGATGAAGAATGGTATAACCCTACCTACATACTAAAACAAGCAGCTACAGAAAGCATCAGCTTAAGAAATAAATGGCATAGAAAGAAAAGTATTCAAAAATTGGATGAACATACCGTAAAAGTTATAAATGAAAAAAGATTGGCATTTAAAAAAATCTGTCAACACCCCGTCTAGAAGATGAAATTAAATATAAACAAAAACACGCAATTTCAAAAAGAGAAGTCAGAAAAAGGCACAGAGAAATGTGGGACAATTTGCTGTACGACTAGAAAGAGATGTTACAAAACCAAACCCCCAGACTTACAGACACCTGGCCTGATTACTTCAAAAATTTATGGTCATCAAAATTTGATGAACTGACTAAGGCATCCTCAAACAAAGATAGATTTCACATCATTTGGAGAACTAATCAATGTCCTTAAACATTCAAAAAAATAACAAATCACCCGGCGAGGATGGTATACAGATGGAGCTTTTCAATATGCTGGAGAGGACTTTCAATATAAATTTCTCTATTTTCCAAACTTAATTTGGCAGGGTGGAATCCCACCAGAAAGCTGGAAAAAGGCTGTAGTAGTGCCGTTACATAGGAAAGGAGATATTAAAAAATGTGAAAATTACAAAGGGATCAGTTTACTAAACTCAGGTTATAAGATATATGCCAACATCATAACAACAAACTTTACTAACACTACAAAGAAAAGTTGGGAGAAGTACAGAAAGGATGCTCATGTTGTGATAGCAATTTCCCTTTAAAAATACTAGTACAAAAACACAGCGAATTTAATATCAAAACCCATTTAGCTTTTATAGACTTTGAAAAAGCTTACGACAATGCTAACAGGAACATCTTCTGGACATTCTAGCCGCTGATAACATACTTGATCAAATAATCCATGCTATACAACATATACAGTAACAACAAAATTTCAGTAAAAACAGACTAAAATCCATCTGAATGGAAATCAATTAACAAAGGAGTAAGACATGGCTGTGGCCTCACCCCCCCTTTATGTATAATCTATATGGATGCAATTATTAAGTGCTAGAGAGGGGGAAACCATGGAGGAATACCAGTGGAGGCCCATCCATAAGAGCTGTAGCACCCCTATAATTTTTCTAAAATTGAAAAATTTATTTGTGTTTATATATTTCATTCAGTCACGACCCATGTTGAGTGAGGAGGAGGCTCGCGAACCTCTAACGCCACACGAACCCCAGGGTACAGACAATTCACGTCAGCCAGTTACTCTCAGGCCAGCACAGCCTCAGTGGACGGAGACCCGTCGCATGCAGAGCACCAATGTCGGAAAATTTTGACTCAACTAGGCGGGATCCAAACTATGAACCTTCTAGTTCGCCTCGCTCGAGACGCGAATTAGAGACAACACCTCAAGGACCCCTACTTACGAGAAACCGCGCTAGACTGCAACAACTAGGTGAACGAACATTAGTCCAGAGACAGGACACAATTGACGAGTAGAGCATTTCGTTGACGAAAAACAAATGTAGTTATCTCTTAGCACAAAGTTAAATTTCCACCAGAAAGCAGGTAGGGTAAGTTGCATGTAATTCATCAGTTAAAGGAGGCACGAACCAGAGTGACACTGCGCAGCCTGTTGGAGTCGGCCATGATGTTACTCGAAAGGCCACTGTGCCACTAACAAAGTAAACACAAACACGTGGGATTGATAGCTGATGGAAGACGTTATGAGGCAACAGTACTTAGAACGATTTTTTTTTGTTTATATGTTACAGGAATGGTGATGATAATAAGAGGGTGCACTATCACAGTTACTGACCTAAAGCACAACACGCTCTTCATCAAACAGAAAGACGTCATTTTGACCAATGACGAGTGGAAGATAGTGGTAAACATTGATTTGGCAATCTACGAGGCACTATTAACCAAGTTGAAAGATGACTTGCACCAAACACATATAACCAGTACCAATTTTGCACCTATTCAGGAACTAAAACAAATAGAAAAGTTGCTAAATGAATTGGAAAATGAAATAAATTCGTTTAGAGGAATTTTGGCCTGTTTGGATAAGAGACGAGCATTACTTAATGTTGCAGGTTCATTTTTTAAAATATTATTTGGCACCGCAACGACAGCTGACTTAAGAGAGTTTGCATAATACAGTACAAGAATTACATGAAAGAGAAGAAAATATGGCACACTCAGTAAACAATCAGCTGACTTATCTGAAAACTTTAGACGCTTCAGTACAATTTAACACTAAAGCCGTTGAAATATTGTCGGGAAAACTGAAAGCAGTCATGTTAGACTCGCAGAAGTGGAAGGATAAGACTGATGTTACTGTCCATTGGTTAAATTCCACTTTTCATAAACAAACCAGTGTGTATACATATATACGCCAGCTGAAATTTGAAATTTTACAATTACAAATGCAAATTCGTGAAATTTTGGATGGAGTGGAAAGTTCCTTTGATGGAAAATTATCTTTAAATCTGATCCCACCTGAGGTATTAATGAGAATTTTGAAAAATGTAACATTTTTTCTTCCAGACGGATACAGCTTGTTTGCAGGGTCACATAAGAATACTGTACCTTTATTACAAATATTCAAAAGTAGCAGTTGTGGCTAGTCACCATAACTTGAGGCTAATTGTTTCTGTTCCTTTAAAGACTTTTGATAGGGACTACACATTGTACAGGCTAATCACTTTACCATTTAACATCGCGGAATTAAATAAATATGTACAATTGATCGCAGTATACCCATACTTAATTTTGGACAATTCTAAACAGCGCTTCCTACGCTGGACAGAAGCCGATCTTGCACAGTGTAGCGGGAATAATTTCGCTATATGACCCACAAATTCAGCAGTACTCAGTACCACAATTTTAACTTGTGAATCCAGCATGTTCTTTCAGAAAGACGAATGTCCATTATAAAAATAGTACAAAACAAACGACACAGAGACACAGTAGAAAAATACCATATACAAAGAACACAAACAAAATATCGCATTAAATGACAGCAACATCTACGCAAACAACCCAATATTTAATGCTCTACAGTCCATCGACCCAACCCCCTGAACAACTTTCACTCAATATATATAGCCACACGCGACACACATCTCTCAGTCGCAGTATACCGTCTCTTAATATCGGACACACAATACATCACTTACAACCCGGTATGTTTTACTACCTTTTACTACTATTTATTATGATTCTTTTACATTGTATTACGTTATATTACGTAATAACTCTTTAAATTTGTAAATTATTATATTTCCTATGTCAATATCCAAAATCACGATTTGAAAATTAATTTTACAGATATAAAACATCCAAGCACAACCTCCAAATTTAAAGGAAGAGACTTAAAATCAAGCAGATCTATATACGCGGCGCAAGATGTGCAACAGTTTTTAAAATTGATAGACCTGATGATGATGTAATACACATCAAAACATGTCGTCAATATAAAATGTAACAAAATACAGTATCTACTGAGAATGTTATAATTTTAAGTAATTTTAAACAACATTATTTTAAGTTTGTGTATAGACGGAAAATAAAATATTGTATCAATAAAACACAAACATGACGCAATTAAAATATATATAAAAAAAGGTAATATTTTGTTACCTACGGATCTCAGAGTCTTGCGTAAGATGTCCGAACAAAGCAACGGTAAACAAACAGATTTGTCAAAAACGGGAAGCTCCGAAGATGAAAATCAAACATCTTCCAGGAGTGGACACTTTAACACACACTGCACTACAAATGAACTGTACTTACGTAGAAACGACCGATATGAACTGCTAAGTAAGAAGATACAAGTTAGAAGCCAGCTACAGAAACAGGAGGACAGCACAGATATCAGTTATCAGAAGAACTGGGTGTATAAGAAAAATATGCACCTAATGGACTGTATTAGAAAGAATTACCTGTATGTAAATTCAGAAAATATGGTAGGAACACAAAACTTTTGTAAAGAAGGAAAGAGCATCTTAACAATGAACTGTAGAATGAAGATTTATTTTGTTGTAAATAACGGAAAAATGGACTAAAATTGTAGAGAATTTAATTATGTCAAGGAAAGTGAGGACACTTTCCATTTTAAAAATGGGGAAATTGTAGTGAATTATTTTTAGTTAACATATTGTAAATTAGGAATGTAGAGAATTGAATGTAGTTAGAAGTAAGTATAGTAGACCTTTGCATGTAGGAATGTGTTGATTCATTTCCTGTCTAGAGTAAAGCAGCAAGGCTAGTTCACCTTATTCTCAGGGGATGAGAAAAACATTAAACAGAAATGCAGACGTAGCCATTAGGAGTCAGCAGAAATATGGGAAAACGCTAACGGAAAGGAAGTTGAAGAGAGATCTAGACAGATGGGCCGAAGCTTCGAAGATAGCAGGAGGTTACTAGAGTCATCATGAGCAAGGTGCAGCTGATCGGGCTACTTTTAACAGGTGAGCGCTGAGGAGATGAATTCAAGTTTAGTATGGGTGGATTAATAAATATTCAAAATTACGGAATTAGAGTGTACTAAGGATAAAGTGAATTAGCCTAAATTAAGAAGGTAATGTTTTAAATTAAATGTGAAATTTATGTAGAACTTAGTGTTAGAAATAAATGTGATAGTATATGAAACAAGTTGTAGCCTCATGGACGTATTATCTATCATATTAGCTGAGCATGTTTAAGCTGACACCAGCATCCTTGGGAACTTGCCCTGCTCCATGCCAAGCCACACTACCACATTAGTAGACTAAATCCGAACGAATCTATACAAAATAGAACGTTACAGTAGCTTAAAAAATTGTTTTCAAAATGTATAGCTTGGCAACGCAGGATGTAATGAGCAGATTTTGTTAAGCAACGCAGGATGTAATGAGCAGATTTTGTTAAAGAAGATTTGAAGATTGAAATAAGAGATGTGTCTCAGACTGGGACAGAGACGAATTTGATGACTGGTATAACAATGTAGAAGACTGGGACAATGACTACATAGAAAACTTGGACAATGACTGAGTGTCAGATTGGGACCGAGACAAATTTGACCACTCATATAACAATGTAGAAGACTCAATGACTACACAGAAAACTGGGACAATGACTGCGTGTCAGATTGGGACCGAGAGAAATTCAACGACTTGTATAACAACAATATATAAAATACGAACACCTGCAACAATCTCGGCTGGCATGCCATAAGGTTCATTTCTTACGCACACCTGAATGAACTGTACGAGGTCTGTCAAAAAGTATCCGACTATATTTTTTTCCGCGGTAAGTAATGGCGAAAGGGTGGGGAAACTGAGCATTGTGGTAGAAGGGACTTTCATGCACATGCGTGATGTTTTGCTTCCTCGCAGCACCGCCGGATGTGTCTGTCGCTGCCAGATAGCGAGGTGGTGTAACACGTGTTCGTAGCATTCTTGTTTCGCTCAAGATGACGGGACGCTTGGAGCAGCGATACTGCATCAAGTTTTGTCAGAAACTTGGGTATACCCAAGCGGAAACAATCCGGCGATGATGCAATGGGGGGGGGTCTCTCAAATTAAAGAGTGGTTCAACCGCTTTAAAGATGGCCGCATGTCGGCGGACAGTGACCAGCGTTCCGGGAGACCGTCAACGAGTCGAAATGCTGATGTCATTGACAAAGTGCGGACATTGATCATGGAGGACCGTCATTTGACCATCCCGGAAATTGCTGATGAGGTTGGGATCAGCAGAGGTTCCACAAACACGATTTTAACTGAGGATTTGGGCATGCGAAGAGTGGCGGCAAAATGTGTCCAAGCTGCTTTCACCGCAGCAGCTACTCCGCCTTGAGGTCGCGCAGGACATGCTGGAGTGCACCAACAGAGATCCTGAGTTCCTGAAGACTGTGATCACTGGTGACGAGACGTGGGTGTACGGATATGACCCGGAAACCAAGGTCCAGTCGTCACAATGGAAGCATCCAACATCCCCGAGGCCCAAAAAAGCATGACAGGTTCGGAGCAAGGTGAAGGTGATACTGACTGTTTTTTTCGATTACCGGGGTGTTGTGCATCATGAGTACGCACCACTAGGACAAACTGTCAATAAGGAGTAGTACCAATAAGTCCTCCGTCATCTTCGTGATGCAGTTCGGCGCAAGAGACCAGAGCTGTGGGATGCACGCAACTGACAGTTGCATTATGACAACGCCCCAGCTCATTCATCACACCTGATCCAGGGTTTCCTGGCCAAGAACGGCATTCTGCAGGTTCGCCAGGCTCCCTACTCTCCTGACATGACTCCTTGTGTTTTCTGGCTGTTCTCGAGAATGAAGACACCACCAGAAGGCTCCCGTTTTGACAGCCGCGAGGGTATCATACAGAACGCGACGGCGCAGCTGCACACCATTCTAAAACAAGCCTTCCAGAATTGCTTCCAGCGATGGAAGGACCGCTGGGCTAAGTATGTGGAGTCACAAGGGGCCTACTTTGAAGGGGATTAGGTATCATAACCCCCCAGATACAGAACTTTGTTTTCCCGGCCCAAGGTTGGATACTTTTCCTTTACTCATTGCGTCTGAGGTTATGTCGGCATTGTTGCACTGGTATAAATAGCAGTCCACAATTGGCTTTCATCAGTCTGGAAAGAATTGTGTTGTGGATAAAGTTCTTCGAGAACAAGATACTTTTGTGTTGACATATTTAGTGAAAACCTTTCGGTATAACTCAAGTACTTTCCTTGTGCAATTCCACTCTCTTCATTCTATCTTGACGGTGGACATCGATGAAGAAACTAATTAACACCGAAACGTCGGTATAGACATGTCGAGCTTCAGTACTTAAGCAGATCAACTGGCTGGCTCTGGCAAGGGGTAGGACGCATGTCCTATAGTCACTCCTACCTTACTGTCAACCTCACCTTCTCGCGGTGCACCATTATCACAAATGAGGCTCTGACAACCGAGTCATGGCGGTATAACCATTTCATCCGGGTTGGGGGGAATTCAACCTGAATAAAGACTGTCCGGTGTAGCAACCCCATCGCCCAGTGGGATGCCACTGCAATCAGCCACCCGAGTACTGGCGGGAAAACCAGAACTATAGAGGTGGTAGGAAATGACCAACCTCAGCCTCAACACAGAGGACGGCTAACCAGGTGGCTTAGGAGGCAGCCCCTCCAAACCTGGCAACCAGTCGGGCCAATCACCCACACTTGGTTTTTAATATGATTCAGAGAAACAAAGATTGTTCGGCCAGACAACTACCACAAAAAAAAGGAGGTGGACTGAGCAATCAACCCCGACGCTATAAAGACAAAAATGGGATATGAGAAAGAAGAAGATAAAGCCTGTCCAGGGGCTGAGGTAGCATTCCTACCACTGGGCCTGCTCTTTGGACAGTGACCAAATGGGCAGGGCAATTATATTGCTTTCAAGCTTCAAAGAAATACAACCCGTACAGCTATTAACGATGACTACCTAGGCTTAAACACGGATACGAATAAATGGAAAAAGAAAGGAATACTTAATATTGCTACATGGAATGTACGTGCAATTGCTTTCAAAGAAGATCAATTAGATGATATAATTACATACCACATTACTGGCAAGCCTCACAAGAAAAAACTTCATGGATCTTCTGATGACAACACAAGCACGAAAATGGTACACCGCTTGAAATATGCAACATGGAACAGTAGAGGACTAGGAGAAAAAGAAGAAGAATTGGATAGAATCCTGAATGAACATAATATCAAAATAGCAGCCATCACAGAAAGTAAAAAGAAGCTAAAAGGAACTTAAGAAACAGAAAGTTATACAATAATATATAGTGGAGTAAACAGGAATATCAGGGCACAATCTGGAGTAATGATATGGATACACAAATCATTAGCTCATAAAATAGAATACTACAAATTTTGGAATGACAGCATAGTAGAAACAAGGCTCAAAATAAATAGAGGTCATTTAACAATATTTAGCTTGTACGCTCCAGTTGAAGGTAAAAAATTAAACACATTTTTTTTATGAAACACCCCAAAAAGCATTTGATAAAGTTAACAAAAATGATTATGTAATACTATTGGGTGACTTGAACGCCCGAGTAGGAAACAACAGAATCACTGCTCTAATGGGTACTACACAAAATAGCAATGGTAGAAAACTTATAATTTTTGTACATTTAACCAGCTAAGAATCATGAACACTTATTTCAAACACAAAAATATACATAACCAGCCAACGATCAATCATCGATTATGTTATTACAAATTTAAAAACTCCAAAAGTAATCCAAGATGTCAAGAGTTTTCTGAGGTATTCAATTGGAGACAGACCATTATCTGTTAAGTACAAAAGTAGAATTCCCTCCTCGATGGCTAAATACGAAGACAAAAAAACAAACCACCAAAAAACCAGAAGAATTTTACAAAATTAGACTGTCAAATGAGGAAAGTATATGATGGTTATACCAACAAAGAGTAAAATTTTATTTAAACAACACAATGGAAAATGAAACAGACATTGAGGAAGAACCTCAAACACATACTACAATCAGCAGCGAATGAAAGATTAGGAAAAATTAAAAGAAACCACAGAAGAAAATATTTAAAAGTATGGGATGAAGAAATAGAAAAACTAATAGAGAAGAAAAAAGCACACAAAAAATGGTTTACTCACAAAAACCTGAAGATAATAGAGTGAACAAACCAACAACTATTAACACTATAATGGACACTATTGCCATACGCGTTTCGACCTCAAGAGGTCATCATCAACGTTACAAATATATACAAATAAAACCTCAAGCCCCAAAACTTAATGCCTTAATCAAATTACACAAAGAAAACAACCCAATCAGTCCTGTAGTAAATTATAGAAATTCTCCCACATATAAAATTGCTAAATTTATGGCAGCACTGCTAAAACAATATTTAGATCTACCATACCAATATAACGTAAAGAATTCCATACAATGCAGAGAAAGTATCAAAAATATGATTGCCCAACTCACATATAGAATGTTAACACTCGATATTTCAAATTTATACACAAATATCCCAATCACAGAAACATTAGAAATTATAAAATGTAAACTAGAACAGTACGACGAAGAAACACAAAAGGAAATTTGTGACCTACTCGCAGTAACCGTTAAACAAAATTTTTTCGAGTTCAATAACACTTGGTGGCAGCAAAATGACGGTACACCTATGGGCTTCCCCATTTCTAGTATTTTATCTGAGATCTTTTTGCAAGAAATTGAAAAGAAGTTTTACCCAAACATAATAAAACGACATATAAAATATATCGCTAGATACATAGATGATATAGTTATTTTTGACGAATCCTTCTCCACAGCCGAAAACATCCTAAATGACCATAACAACATGCACCAAAAGTTAAAATATAACTTAGAAACAGAAAATAATAATAAAATTAACTTTTTAGACCTCGCTATTCATAGACACCTGACAATTCCAATTGGGCATTACAGAAAACCCACATTCTCTGTACACAAAACATCTAACCATCCCAACTCCCACAAACAAGCTGCATTCAATTTCCTTGTTAACAGATTGCACAAAATACCAGTCTCCAAAGAAGAATTTGGTAAAGAAACCCTACTCATCCAAGAAATAGGACACAACAACAGTTACAACTTTAATGATATTGCAAGATCGTATAATCTAATAAAAGCACCTAAACCCAATGTTAATATATATAACCACTAATAAATTATGGTCGAGCTTTACGTTTTTTAATAATAGCATTAGAACACTTACTAAAATATTCAAAAACACAAATGTAAAAGTAGCATATAAAGTTAGCAACACCATAAAATTCGAATGCAGTTCAAGAAAACAGGATAACAAATACAATAGTAGTGGTGTGTACCAATTGAAATGCGGAAGCTGCGAGCAAGTCTATATAGGCCAAACTGGTAGGGATTTTAAAACTAGATTTAAAGAACACATTCACGATATCAGATTCAATTTAACTAAATCGAAATATGCAGAACACATCCTTGAACACGGACACGAATACGGCCCCATAGATGATATCATGAACATATTAAGAATAGCTCCTAAAGGTAAAATGCTAGATATCTTAGAAAAATTCCATATATACAAAAATAGTCAACAAAAAGCCATCATCAACGAACAAAACACCAAAGATTCTAACGTATTACTTGACCTAGCATTAAACAGGAGAAAGTAATTTTTTCAATAGTTGGCCACCCTGATTTCAAGTTTATATATACCCATGCATTTCCAACTGACAGTCTCTCGCCGACGGTTCTGGAGTTCACAGGTACAGACGACGCAAGTACAGCTCGCCGAGACCAGCAACGGCCACCGTACAATGGAATCAACAGCTAAGTGCGAGTTTTACTCCTGTGAATAACAGCATCTAGTGCAGCCATCTTGTCAATTACCTTTTATTTTAATCATGAAATTTGCTCGAACCATTTGACTATATGTATTAATTTCCCTGATGCCACTGATGATGACCTCTTAAGGTTGAAACACGTATGGCAATAGTGTCCATTATAGTGTTAATAGTTCTTGGTTTGTTCACTCTATATTCTAATACACTATACGGTATGCGAAGTTTTAAGACCTGAAGATAAGATTGAATATAAAAGAAAAACAGCAATCGCTAAAACAGAAGTGAGAAAAAGAAAGAGATTCTTGGAACAAATTTCTTATTAAATAATGCCCCACTTTTTTTTCTCATCCAATAATGAAGATAGAAAAGTGTACTTCTACATGCTTGAAATTTGATGTTTCCCGCGTTCGTGTACAGAGTTTCAAATGATTCCAACAGATGGCGGAGCTGTAGTTGAATTCTTTGTTGCAGAAAAAGAAACTGTGGTGAACATTCATAAACGTTTGTGTGCTGTGTATGGAAGCTTTGCAGTCGATAGGAGCACCGTTGGTAGCTGGGCTAAGAGATTTAAAGCTTCAGGAAGTGAAGAAACCGAGCTCCATGATCTGCCGCGCTCTGGACATCCTGCCACAGCCACCACTCCACACATGTTGAACTGCATGGATTCTATTATCCGTGAGGATAGGCGCATCACAACTCGACAATTGGCCCAACAGCTTTCAGTCAGCAATGGAAGTGTGATTGTAATTATCTGGGCTCTCGGATATTCGAAGGTGTGCGCAAGATTGGGTTCCATGAAGTCTCACAGCAGACTACAGGATTCAAAGGAAAACAATTTCTTCTGAATTGTTGGAGCGTTTTGATGCTGAGGGAGAGGTCTTTCTGTCCCAGATCATTACAGGTGACGAATCCTGGATACACCACTTTGAGCCGGAGACAAAAAGGCAGTCAATGGAATGGCATCATCCTCAATCACCGAGAAAGAAGAAATTCAAGACAACTCCCTCCGTCAGAAAAGTCATGATGACCGTCTTTTGGGACAGTGATGGGGTCATTCTTGTGGATGTGATGCCAAGAGATGCGACCATCAATTCAGATGCATACATCAGGACCCTGAAACCCTCAAGAAGCTTTTCCGAGTTCGGCCTCACAAGCATCCAGCAGAAATTTTGCTCCTACACGACAATACACGCCATCACACAAGTCTGAGAACCCGGGAAGAAATCACCAAATGGGGTTGGACAGTGCTGCCCCATCCACCAGTCCAGATCTGGCACCCTCCGACTTCCATCTCTTTGGGCCACTGAAAGATGCTATCCGCGGAACAAGATTTGAAGATGACGAGAGCGTGATTCAAGCAGTGAGGACATGGCTACGTGCACAGGACAACAGCTGGTACCGTCAAGGCATGCATGCATGCACTTGTTCCACACTGGCCTAAAACCATACAAGTTGATGGGGACTATGTAGAAAAATAGTATGAGTAAAGGAAACATTAATTTATATTGTCACTAAATTTCAGCTATCTTGAATAAATATATTCTAAAGAAAAAATGTGGGGCATTATTTAATGAGTGAACATGACACATACAAAACTAAACCAAAAGTTTACAAAATATTAAAGTTAATAAGTAAACACGTAAAAGAAACAGTTAAAATTCAAGAAGAAATAAATGAAAACACAAAATAATGGAACACAACAATAAACCATGAAGAAGAAACATGGGATTCAGATGATCACAATGACATCATAACACTAGAAGAACTAAACACAGCATTAAGGCTAATGATAAATCGTAAAAGCTCTGGCGAAGATAATATTAATTCAGAATTTTACAAATATTCACCAAGTGAATTTAATTGATTGTACGGAGCAGGGCTGTAGGTCAACCTTCAGAGCTGCATCCTGGACAGCAACAAGGAGATCTCTAGAGCGTCATCTAGAGAAGGATCATAACATCAGGATCCGGCCCACCGCCAATATATGTTAGACCCACTTATCATACATGCTCTTTTCCCACACCGCAGGGGATGCGGCCAGCGGTGCCGGTCGTGTGGGGAGTGTGAGGAAACCTACCCTACGAAGCGCAGGCATCGGAACCAGGCACGGCGAGCCCAGTGTACTGCCACGTTGCCACGCCCGCAGACGGGAAGGAGTAGAAGCCAAAGACAGGAAAGGAACTGCATACCGACCTCCAGGATTACGCCTGACGAAGTAGCGAGGAAGCTGTGACAATACAGCTCCTGGTGACGACCGCATCACATACAAACACTGTAAGGTGGTCGACCCAGCATGTACGGCTCTCGCTGCAATATTTAATATATGTATGAAATATGAGAGTATACCAGACGACTTGAAGTCATCGGTCACAGTCTTCATTTATAAGAAGGGCGACCATAACGACAACACCAACTGGGGTCCAATAGCAATACTGCAAACCATTTATAAACTATTCGCAGGCGTGATTGCCAGAAGATTAACCACCTGGCTGGAGAGTAACGCAGTACTAGCACCAGCGCAGAAGGGATTTCTGCCACATGACGGAGTCTTCGAACACAATTATGCATTAAGGAGAATGTTCGACAAGGCCAGAACAGAAAAAGGCGAATTTATAGCTGCCTGGATCGACTTCTCCAATGCATTTGGCTCCGTTCCGCATGACGCCATCTTTGCGGGACTCGAGAGGATGAAAGCCGGTGCAAAGTTTGTGAATTTATTCAAGAATATGTACCGCAACACAAAGACAAAGATATTGATGAACAGCACACAAACAAATGAGATAGAAATAGACACAGGCATAAAGCAAGGATGCCCCATCAGTGGCCTCTTATTCAACATTGCAATAGACCCAATCATAAGGAATCTGCAGAGTCCTAGCTTATGCTGATGATTCAGTATTACTCGCTTAAACACCGTAAGAAATGCAGATAAGTTTGAATGAAGTAAAAATAAATATAAAAAGTAAAAGTAAAGGTGAATTTATAGCTGCCTGGATCGACTTCTCCAATGCATTTGGCTCCGTTCCACATGACGCCATCTTTGCGGGACTTGACAGGATGAAAGCTGGTGCCAAGTTTGTGAACTTAATAAAGAACATGTACTGTGATACAAAGACCAGAATATTCACAGGCAATGAACCAACTAATGAAATACATATCGAAACAGGTATAAAGCAAGTGTGCCCCATCAGCGGCATCCTATTCAATATTGCAATAGACACAATCATAAGGAATCTGCAGGGTCAGGAGGTAAACCACAAGGTCCTAGTCTATGCTGATGATTTAGAATTACTCGCCGAAAAACCCGAAGAGATGCAGATAAGTCTGAATAAAGCAGAGAGACTGGCAGGAAAAATAAATATAAATCCTGCAAAGTCATTCTCACTGTGACAGCGCGTTCTGGGTTCGAGTCCCGGTGAGGCGTAAATAAATATAATTTGGAAACAAGTAATAAAGATTTACGCCTTTCACTTGTTAGGCAAGTGCATCCTTTTCAGGCCAGGGGTCAGTTTATTGGTAGGTGCTCTGCATTCAGTGCAGAAGGCTCACTCACACTTAAAAGAAAAGAAAGTTACACAAGCAATGACTGTAAAGGCAAGAATTAAGGCACCGCGTGACAGCAACAATTATTGCAGGGGCACCCACTGGCTAAAGGGTTTTGAATAGTCCACGTGAGCTAGGGCTGAGCTGACCAATGCGAGCATCGCATCATTACTGCCCAAATAGACAATTTTTTTGTGAAAGTTAACGGGGGAAGTCCTGTTACTAAAGGACAGGAAAGTTTTCTTCGAGGACACTCTTTTCTGGAATTCAGAGGAAGCAACATCCTAAATTGTTTTGTAGCTCGATTCGGCCAGTGAATGTTAATTGCAAAAGAAATAAATTGTGCTTGCAAAACTACGAACTTCAATCTCAAAACTATTACCGAAACCTTCCTCGCTGGCATTCAGCTTATACCCCTCCATGTAATATTCCCTGAGAAAAGTTCCATGCCTACATGAGCAGAAATCCCGAATTACATCACATACGACAGAGATCGACAAGACTGCAACCGAGCCGGGCAACAGCAAACAGGAGTGGGACTGTTACATCACTGCATTTGTCGGGGAAAACACCAACCGGCACGAGAGATTCCATCTTTAATATCTGCAAACAACCCATCAGGAACTTAAGAGATGGTGAATTTGATAAGTTCCTGGGAATGCCGGTTGGATTCCAGATAACAAGAGACTTAAGGAGCCAGCGTGGCTGATGGAAGCTGCTAACATCCTACAATCGAACCTCGCCCCATGGCAAAGATTAGACGCTCTCAAGGCATTCTTCTTTCCGTCGCTCGCCTTTCCTATGAGAACAGCAAGGATACAAAAAGGTGATTGGATAAAGTTGGACTATCTTAGGGCCAGCATAAAGAAGACCTTGAATGTACTTCAAGATGCACCGGAAGTGCAGGAACACCGGAGGCAGCAGCTGATTCTGACAACTACCTGATAGACAATGCTTTTAAGCTCCTGACATCTAAAGATAAGGCGATCAAGGAGCTAGCATTAGAAGATCTGCAGACCACCGTGCAGAAGAGAGTTGGATGCCAGGTAGATCAACAGGACCTAGCCGCATACTTATCCGGAGAGAATGAGGGCGATTTCAGACGAAACACCAACGCCATCTCGAGTGCATGGACAAATGCGAGGAAAGCCCCCACAAGAAAAGAAGTGGAGTGGGCATTCAAAAACTCGAAACCCTCATTGACTTTCGACGGTAAAACCCTGCACGACAAACACAGGCAGAAAGTGCTCATCTCACTCAGAATAAGCCAAAGGGAGAAGCACATGAAGCGACTGTGTGAGTTGCCAAGCCAGGGGAAGGCGATGGAATGTGTTGTGGCCGACCCAGCGAGCTCTCACTTCTTCCGAACGGGCCTCTACACCAGATTTGCAGATTTGAGGTTTGTTCACCAAGCACGGCTAAATTTACTGCCGCTGAACGGAAGGAGTTACAATGAACCCAACAGTGATAAAAGCTGCAGAAGATGTGGTTACGAAAGAGAGACCCTGCCACACGTCATCAACCACTGCATGAGATATTCTGACTTGATGACCAGACAACATAACTCAGTGGTAAGCAGGGTCAAGAAAGCAGCTGAGGGTAAGTTCACGATTGTGACTGAAAATGAGGCCGTACAGGGACATCTGAGGCCAGATTTGATCATTGCGAAGGACAATAAGGCAATGATCATTGACATCACAATCCCGTTTGAGAACAGGATAGAAGCTATGAAGGAGGCTAGACAGTGGAAAATAGAGAAGTACAAGGATCTAGCGAGGGCCATGAGTGGACGATTTGAAGAGGTAGACGTTGACGCAATCATTCTCGGTTCGTTGGGATCCTGGAACCCCGAGAACGATAAAGTGATGAAGACGATGTGCTCGCGTAAATATATGTACTTATTTAAGAAACTTTATGTGTCGGACGTGATTCGTTACTCCAGGGACATATACGTTGAGCACATTACAGGAGTCCGACAACAATGAGCAAGTATCCTGGCTGGGGTTTTCCTCAGTCCCGCAAGGCTAATGCCGGGGTAATAGCTCAAGGCCACGGCGTATCTGCAAGCTACAAGACAAGAAAGATACTAACTTCCATTGGAAAATTGTGTTAAATGCTGAGTTTTTGCATGAAGTTTGTTCTTGCATGATACATTATGCATGTTACTTAATTGTTTACTTGTTAATATTTTGAAAGTAAATAGTTAATATTTGATAAATAAAATATCTGTTCTACTCAGCTTAATTGCGGGGTTGAGTTGATAAGAATGGATGCAGTTGTCTAACGGCGGTATCTGTCCATTGCACAGCATAGGCATTACACTGGCACATTATACTTTAAACAACGCGGCGGCATCCTTGTGTTAGAGGGAGTTGAGCGGTCCTCCTCTCTCTAGTCCATTCTCTACTAAACCACATACAATCTGTATTACCATTAGCTACAACCTAAACTTAATCTGTTCTGCAATCAACCCATCAGGAACAGTGGGCTGGCCTGGACAACGAAGCGATACAAGTCGTACACAGGTAACACTACGAACATCCGTAGCTGTAACGGCTACACACCGGCGGTAGACATCGGGGCAGGGGTAAAGCAAGGATGCCCGCTGAGTCCTATCATCTTTAACCTGGCATTCGAACCCATCCTCCGTACCCTGTCCAACCTGCAACTCGGATACCAGCTGCACCACGAAACTGTCCACTCGCTCGCATACGCGGACGACTTGGCGCTCGTCGCCCGGACTCCCACCGACCTGCAACATCTCCTCGACGTGGCCGGAATGGTAGCCGACTGGGCGGGGTTGCGGTTCAACGCCCGTAAGTGCGCCACCCTCCACATCGACGGAAGGCGGTACCATCCACCTTCCGCATCCAAGGGGAAACACCTGAGGTCCTGGCCGAGTCCGACCTGTACCAACATCTTGGCGTCCCGACAGGATATCACGTTGCCCCATCGGCGGGGGAAGCCATAGCAGAGATGAAGGCCAACATCGCGAAAGTGGACGCGTCACTCCTCGCCCCGTGGCAGAAATTCGACGCGGTCAACACCTTCATCCTGCCCTGCCTCTCCTTCCACCTGAAAAACGGGGTGGTTCAGAAGAAGGCGCTCGCGGGCTTCGACAAACAACTTAAAGCCGTGGGGAAAAGGTGGCTGAACCTCCCGCAACGCGCGGGAGCCGAACCCCTCTACCTCAGCCACCAAATGGGAGGAGTCAACCTTCTGCCCACGAGTCTCCTAGCCGAGGTAAGTCAGCTCGTCCACGGCTTCCGCCTGCTGCGATCAACCACGCTGCAGCCGCTCTGTGGCGTGATATTACAGGCCGTGGTGGGGTGGGGCGGCGCGTACGCCGTGCCGTGCAACCAGGCGACGGCCGCCTGGACTAAGATTTCGCCAACGAAAGCATCGAGATCACCAACATCTGGACGCGCCTTCGGACCGCCACCAGGCGTATCAGACCGAAGATGGACGTGGGGTTGGCCCTCGACGCCGACCAGCACCCGCAGCTGCAGCTCAACTCCACTGCCCTGCGAGTAAAGGATGCGGAGACCGCATTGACACATGCCATCAGGGGCCATTTCCGGCAGCGCCTGCTCAACAAACCTGATCAGGGCAAGGTCTACGCGGTGACGAGTGCCTCGACGCCGCCAAACCATTTTATGCGGAGCGGGAATTTTAGTCGCTTCGCGGAGTGGCGGTTCGTGCACCGAGCCCGCCTTGACTGTGCCACTCAACGGGTCCCGCCGCTGGGGGAACGGGGTGAAGACAGGCCGCAGGTGTGGGTACGAAAACGAGACCCTGCCGCACGTCTTGAACCATTGTAAGCCGCACTTCGCCACCATCACAACGCGGTCCTTGGTCGGCTTGTCAAGGCGCTCAAGCCTTCGAGCGGGACCACGGTCCGCCTGAACCAGACCGTGCCAGGTTTCAACGACGGTCTTCGGCCCGACCTCTTTATTCTTAACGAGGCGGAGAAGACCGCCGCGATTATCGATGTGGCTACGCCATTTGAAAATCGGTACGCCGCATTTGAAGCCGAGAGGAATGGCAAGAGGGTCAAATACGAACACATTGCGAGTCACCTGCGTCAGCAGGGCTACGATGTGGTCGTAGATGCATTCCTCGTAGGGGCGCTGGGTGGACGGCGAACGAGCGGCTCATCAGTCAGTTGCGCCTTGGGCGCCGCTACTGCCATCTGATGTGGCGCCTAATGTGCACAGACGCTATCCGCTGGAGTAGGGATATCTACGTCAAGCATGTAACAGGGGCCAGACAATACGCCGAAGGCCGAGTCGACCCCGACGGTGCACACGATGTGGATGTGCACTTCTCTGGCGGGGAGCGGTAACCCCCCTCCCCTTGTTCTGTGTCTACTACGCTCTGCCAGTGACATATTGTGTGCCCCAAACTGTAAGTGTTTATGAACAACGGAGGTGGGTCCGCAAGTCTCCCCCTCAGTGTGTTAGTGGCATATTGCGTACTCCAAGCTTTCAGTACTCCTGTAACAGGGAGGAGGGACTACAAGTCTCCCCCTTCGTGTGCAATGTCCGTGTGACTGCACCAAAGTACGAATGAAAATATGAGAGCCCTCAAGAGTGTGTAGAGGAAGGTGGAGATATGTACCACCTAATTGATATTACCAATTATTGTATTTCTTTTAAGCATTTTCTAAATAAAATTAATCTGTTCTTATCAGCTTAATTTCGGGGTTGGGCTGATAAGAGCAGATGCGGCTGTCTAGTGGCGGCATCTGCTCTTGCTGGCTTGATATGGCGGGAACAGATGTGGCAGATGACTCCATTGCCCGGCGGCACGGGCATTGCACTGACAAATCTACTTTAAACGACGCAGCGGCATTCTTGTACTATAGAGAGGTTAGCGGCGCCTCAATCTCTATTTCCATCTCTACTCAACCATATACAAAATCTGTATTAAAACATTAGCTACATTCCCTTAACCTTAATCTGTTCTTATCAGCTTAATTGCGGGGTTGGGTTGATAAGATAAGGCGATCAAGGAGCTAGCATTAGAAGATCTGCAGACCACCGCGCAGAAGAGAATTGGACGCCAGGTAGATTAGCAGGACCTAGCCGCATACTTATCCGGAGAGAACGAAGGCGATTTCAGGCGAAACACCAACGCCATCTCGAGTGCATCAACGTATGCGAGAAAAGCCCCCACGAGAAACGAAGTGGAGTGGGCATTCGAAAACTCTAAACCCTCATTGACTTTCGACGGTAAAACCCTGCACGACAAACACAGGCAGAAAGTGCTCATATCACTCAGAATAAGCCAAAGGGAGAAGCACATGATGCGACTGTGTGAGTTGCCAAGCCAGGGGAAGGCGATGGACTGATGACTTATAGTAATACCCTGGTTAACGCCGCCCCGTTTAGTGCTCATTGTCAACTCCCATGAGCTGCTGCCATTTCAACATCATTGCTAACACTCATTTAGGTTGCCAATTAGTCACACTTCAAACCTCATTCCCATACAAGTGGTTTACCTTCCACCCAACACCACTTCATTGATACAACCAATGGATCAGGGAGTAATATCAAATTTTAAGGCCTACCACCTCTGTCGCACATTTAACAACCTCGTAGAGAAAACAGATGAAGATTAACAATTTTGGAAAGATTACAACATTATGAATGCTACAGATAATATCAGAGAAGCCGGAATGAAGTGGCTCAAAACTGCATGAATGGGGTAGCGATGAAGCTATGGCCAGAAGCATGCAGCCATTTGGAAGAATTGAAAGAAGAATCAGTCGTGCAAAACATCGCCGAATTGGCCAATGAAGCGGGAATGGATGGTGTGAATGAGGACAGTATTGAGGAATTGCTGCAGTCTCGTGGTAAGACTCTTAGCAATGAAGACCTTAAAAAACTACCAGAATGAACTTAGAGCATCTGAACCAGATGAGAAAGCACCAGTGAGAAATCTTAGAACATAATTCCTCAGCAACATCACCGTGATCACGAAAGTTATGGACCAGTTTATAGAACATGACCCTGGTTACAAGCGAAGCTCTAAGATAATGTGAGGTGTTCTTGAAATGATATCTTGCTACCAAGAAATATTTTGTGAGAGAAAAGTCAAGATAAGATTATCAACTCTTGACTCTTACATCACAAAGAAGCCGAGGCTCGAAGATCCACAGGCCGACCCCTCATCTAAAACATTGTATTTGTATTTTCACCCATCAAATATATACAAATGCTACAGTGACCCCATTTAGTGATTTCAGTTAGCGCTCCACTTTGTAGGAACATATCCTGAGTATTAATTGGGGTATTATTGTACTGTCTGAGCGGAGAACTAGCTTGACCTTCATACACAAAGCAGCCACCTTCACATCCCTTCTAATACACAGAAGAAAAAGCATCGGCTGACACACAGTTCTCCATTAGTTTTCTAGTGCATTCTATCATTTTTCTAGTTTCAGCATTTCACAGTAGTATTCACTAACCCCTAATATCAGTAATTGTCCTCAAGAGTAACAAAAATGCATTATTATTTTTCCATACTATTATCCTGGTGGGGACCCGAACGATTTTCTCCATGACTGCGGCATGCTTACAGACACCGTGGCAAGACTATACCTAGCCGAGATAGTCCTGGCTGTGGAATACCTGCATCAGGTAGGCAGACCTCACTTCACTTGTTTGCAATAAACTACTGAAGTGATTGTGTGGCTGTAATATCTTTTTATTCCAATCAGTACCCTGATTCTTCTCTGCACATATCACATCATTTTTATTATCTGTGGGAAACAACAAAAACAGTATACATGACAGCTTAGTTAAAGTGATATGTAGTAGAAAAGCAACTGCATCATACTACCACATTAAAAATGCAACATGTCCTGTCTCTTAACATACTCTGCAAGTAACTGGTTAATTTGTTCCTTTCAGATAGGTGTAATGCACCGAGATTTGAAACCAGAAAACATTCTGATCGATAAACGCAGCCACATTACAGTCTCTGATTATGGGCTGTGCAAAATCTTCCACCGCAACACAAAGGTAAACTTAAAGGCGTTCTATTTCTGGTGGTGAAATTTCAGGGTTGTTGAGGAAGGTGTGAGTAATTTGATGAAAGTGAAGACAGTTAACCTGATTTTACTGGAAATCAAAGCGAAAGCAAGAGTGATGGTGAAAATGATAAGGAAAATGTTGGCGACCTGCGAAATACAACAAACTCACAACATGAACTGGGCCTGGCAGACAGTTTAAGGTTCATTTCTGCCAAATAAATTCCCATTTCCTGGTGTTTCTGGGTCTAAGAAGAGTGCTACTTCCCCCTTAAGAGTC